>NW_012278880.1:0-2063 GCF_000151885.1 Dipodomys ordii
TATATATATATATATATATGTGAATTCTATGCTTCCATCAGAAAGAACACCGCCTCATTTATTAGGAAATGGAAAGACTTGAAAAATATCATATTAATGAAGTAACCCAGTCCCAAAGAAATTCAGGTAGCATGGTTTCCCTTCTTTACAAAATTCATATATATATATGAATATCAGATTAGCTGAAAAGTTCAAAATCCATGTACATATGACCATATAAAATGATGCCAAGTGAAATGAACCCCAAGATATGGACACAAGAGGTCTGTCTTCATTGATATTTTTTAAATGTACCATCTGATTTTTTTTGTTCTTGTTGTTGTTTCCTTTGTATGTTCTTTCCCCTATGGCATATCCCCTGTTGTCACTGTACTTGATTTTTGTACCCTGTATCTTGTATATACATTTGTCTAATCTGGGGAGGGGAAGGGGAATAACAAAACACTGAAAAAAGGACACAGGATGACCCATTGCAACAAGGATATCCACATGACAGTATGTTGGAAAGGAACTTTACAATGTTGGACGGGGTTGGGCCAGCAGGAGGAGTTTGGGAGGTGGAGGAAGGAAGGAATTGTGAGACAACAACAAGCAATGGGATAATAATGATCGACAAATAATGTACTCATTGCCTTTCTCATGTAACTGTAGCCCCCCCTCCGTACAGCATCTTTACAATAAAGTAAAAATTTTAAAAACACAAAAAAGCAGAATTTTAATAGAATGCAATGATAAATTTAAAAAGATGCATTCTGTATTGAATGGTGCTCCTTGGAAGTTAAAACTATAAATTTTAGTGGCTTTACTCTTTTAAATAAACCTCTGTTATTTCTTTGTCATTCACCTATAACCACAGGACATTTTAGAATGTGTTAGTCTTTCATTTAATAAAACATTTGTGATAGATAGAAATTGTTCTCAATTCTGCATCTTTAAAATGTCAATGTCTAGTATTAATTTGTCTATAAAATTTTGTATATCTTAGTTATTTTAGAAGTAATTGAATCATTAGGTAATAGATTATTATTTTCTCATCCACACACATTATTGTAATGGTTTCAACAGGAAGCAAAACCCTGAAAACAATTACATTGGTCTCTTTGTATCATGTGCTATAACTTGTTTTCCCTATTTAGTAGCAGAATACTTAAACAAAATTGATGAACTTCATACACTAAGTTTTTAAAGAACATTGCAGATTGCAATGATGATTGCTAAAGATAAGGCCACAATTGGTGGGGGTAGGGGGGACAAAGAAAGATTGACATTAAGCTACAGTTGGAAAAGGACACATAACTCTGGAATGTTCTTATACAATAATTTGAATGCAAAAACAAATATGCATAATAAATTTCAAAGTGTTAAAAATTTTTGAAAAGTTTTACCACAAAAATTATAAATGTTTGAGGACATAAAAATGCTTAGATTGATTTAAATATTTCAGAATGCATGCATTAATTAAACATTGCATGACATAACATTAATATTTGCTTCATTTGTATTTGGGGTATCACAAATATTGAAACTTTGAATTGGAAAACTGTCAACTAATTGTCATATATTTGCTCTATTATTTAAAGGAAAATGGTACATATTTGGGGCCTTCATTTTCATATGGATTGTCACTAGAAACATAGTTTCCTGGTAATGACAAAGTGAATACAAAATTCCTTTTAATTTTACACACATATATATGTTTGTGTGTATACATATGTATGAGCGCATGAAAATATGTATGAATCTTGCATGTGTATAGCCAACATGTTTAAGAAACCAAGAGGAGGCTATAAAAGACTACATATTTAAACATTCTTATAATATGTTTTATGACAATTTTTAAAATTATAAGAATTAAATGTATACTCTTAAAAGTCAGCAATTATGAGCCGGGCGCTGGTGGCTCACGCCTGTAATCCTAGCTACTCAGGAGGCTGAGATCTGAGGATCGCGGTTCAAAGCCAGCCCGGGCATGAGAGACCGTGAGACTCCTATCTCCAGTAAACCACCAGAAAACCGGAAGTGCCGCTGTAGTTCAAGTGGTAGAGCGCTCGCCTTGAGCTGAA
>NW_012278881.1:0-1417 GCF_000151885.1 Dipodomys ordii
TCAGCTCAAGGCTAGTGCTCTACCACTTGAGCCACAGCGCCACTTCCGGCTTTTTTCTTTTTGCTTATGTGGTGCTGAGGAATCGAACCCAGGGCCTCTGGCATGCAAGGCATGCGCTCTACCACTGAGCCACCTTCCCAGCCCCTTGGTGCCTATATATTAACCATTGTAATTTCCTCTTTTTGGTTTGTCCCTTTATTAATGTGTAACTTCCTTCCTTGTCTCTTCTTACTGATTTTAAAGTGAAGTCTTTTTTTTTTTTTTTATCAGATAACAGTATGGCTACTCCTTGCAGAAAGCATTTACATTCTCAAAATTTGTGTTCATCTTTGATCATGAGATATATTTCTTGGAAATAGCAAATGTTAGATATTGTTTTTTTGATCCAACCTGCTTCTCTACATCTTTTGGTTGGGTAATTGAGCCCCTTGATGGTTAAAATTATTATGAAGAAATATGTCATTTTGTTATTTTCCTGTAGCTTGCTTCTTTCCTCTTCTTCTGTCACTAAACTAGTCTTCCAGTGATTTTTATTCAATGCTGTGTTTCCTTCACTTTGGTTATCTTCTTCAGGTAGTATGCTTCCCTTTACTGTCCTTTGTAATGCTAGGTTAGTATGC
This sequence comes from Dipodomys ordii, assembly GCF_000151885.1. Taxonomy (NCBI): domain Eukaryota; kingdom Metazoa; phylum Chordata; class Mammalia; order Rodentia; family Heteromyidae; genus Dipodomys; species Dipodomys ordii. The sequence goes on from NW_012278881.1 coordinate 621, forward strand.
ATGAATTCCTTTAGTTTTTGTTTGTCCAGGAAGGTTTTAGTTTTCCCATCAATTGTGAATGATAGCTTTGCTGAGAACACTAGTAAATTTAGGTTAACAATTGATTATTCAGAGCTTGAATTATACTACTTGAGACTGCATTCAGAGTTTGTGTGGAGAAATCTTCAATTATTCTAATCTTCTTCTCATTGTAATAAAGTTCCCTCTTTGACTTTGCTGCCTTTAAAATTATTTCCTTGTTTGTTTGTTGTGGGGGTGGGGAGAGTTGCCGGTCCTAGGGCTTGAACTCAGGGTCTGGGCGCTGTCCCTGAGCCTCTTTGTGCTCAAGACTACTCTACCACTTGAGCCACAGCACCACTTCCAGCTTTTTCTAAGTAGTTGGAGATGAGAGTCTCACAGACTTTCTTGCCCGGACTGGCTTCGAACCACAATCCTTAGATCTCAGGCTCCAGAGTAGATAGAATTATTGGTGTGAACCACTGGTGCCAAGCTATTTCCTTGTTTTTTGTCCAGTCGTGGGGCCTGAACTCAGCTCTTCAGCTCAAGGCTAGCACTCTACCACTTGAGCCACAGCACCACCTCTGGCTTTTTTTTTTCCTGCTTATGTGGTGCTGAGGAATCGAACCCAGGGCCTCAAGCATGCAAGGCAAACGCTGAGCCACCTTCCCAGCCCATTTCCTTGTTTTTTAAGTCTAGAATTTTCACAACAATATGTCTAGGAGTATTTCTTCTTTTATCCTGTTGCTAGGAGTCTGTATGCCTCTATCAGATGTGTGAGATTTTTTTTTTTTTTTTTT
>NW_012278882.1:0-1841 GCF_000151885.1 Dipodomys ordii
ACTTGAGCCACAGTGCCACTTCCGGCTTTTTTCTTTTTGCTTATGTGGTGCTGAGGAATCGAACCCAGGGCCTCATGCTTGCAAGGCAAGCGCTCTACCACTGAGCCACCTTCCCAGCCCCTGGGACTTGGGTTCTTGCTTGCTTTTTTTCACTCAATGCTGGTGTTCTACCACCTGAATTATACTTCCACTTTGTCATGACTCGTTTTAAGAATTTTATTAGTGACTGGACTGTAATGCTAGCTACTTAGGAAATTGAGATGTAAGGATGCCAGTTCAAATCCAGCCATGGCAGAAAAGTTTATCAGCTTACCTGCAGTTAACCACCAAAAGTTGGAAGTGGTGCTGTGGCTCAAGTGGTAGGCACCAGCCTTAATCCTTGAGCCTTAATGCTCATTAAGGACTATCTAGATTATCTATGGAGAGTTGTGAGAGAGGATTATTTATTTATTTATTTAATGTTTCCCATACTGGGGCTTGAACTTGGCCTAGGCACTGTCCCAGATCTCTTTTGGTCAAGGATAGTGCTCTACCACTGTGAGCAACAGCCCTGGTCTTTAGTTTAAGGTAAGAGTTTCAGGCTGGCTTTGAACTACAATTCTCATATCTCAGACTCCTGAGAAGCTAAGATTACAAATGTGAGCCAACAGCACTTAGCCTAGTAGAGGATTTATTTATTTATTTATTTATTTATTTATTGCTGGTCCTGGGGCCTGAACTCTCAGCCTGGGCGCTGCCCCTCAGCTCTTCAGCTCAAGGCTAGCGCTCTACCATTTGAGCCACAGAGCCACTTCTGGCTTTTTCTGCTTATGTGGTGATGAGGAATGGAACACAGGGACTCATGCATGCAAGGCAAGCACTCTACCACTGAGCCACCTAACCAGCCCTAGAGGATTTGTTAGAATATAATTCTATCATTACTATTAAGGTGTTGCATAGAAAGAGTGTTACCATTTTACTTAGTCATGTAATGAGTGCAATTATCCTTCCTTTGCTTTCAGTAGGTGAGGATTTTTGCTTCATGGTGCTAGCCATCAAGCATGAGGTGAATTTTCTTTTTCACTGTGTAAACCAAGGTGTTTTCAAACTCAATCTTCCTGTCTCAGCCCTTAAAGTGCTGGATTATACAAGTGCAGTTATTGCATTAGGCTTAATCAGGTAAATGTCTATGAAAATAAAAACAAAGATTAGGGGCTGGGAAGGTGGCTCAGTGATAGAGCGCTTGCCTTGCATGCATGAAGACCTGGGTTCGATTCCTCAGCACCACATAAGCAAAAAGAAAAAAGCCGGAAGTAGTGCTGTGGCTCAAGTGGTAGAATGCTAGCCTTGAGCTGAAGAGCTGAGGGACAGCACCCAGGCCCAAAGTTCAGGCCCCACGACCGGACCCCCCCAAAAAAATAAATAAAAATAAATAAAAACAAAGATTAATAGCTGAAAAATTGTGCCTCATATCCATAATCTTAGCTGTAGGGTGAGGTGATCTGAGGATTGAGGTTCAAAACCATCCCAGGCAGGAAAGTCAATGAGACTCTTCAATTAACTACATAAGAAAAGGAGGGAGGGGAAAAAACGATATAACTCAATACTAGGAGAAATTAGATTTATTTATTTATTTAATTTTGCCAGTCCTGGGGCTTGAACTTAGGTCTTAGGTACTATCCCTGTGCTTCTTTTGCTCAAGGCTAGCACTCTACCACTTGAGGCACAGCAACACTTCTGGCTTTTTCTGGTACTTTTTGTGGTACTGTGGAATTGAGCCCAGGGCTTCATGTACAAGCACTATACTGCTAAGACACATTTCCAGCCTAGAATTATTATTATTATCATTATTATTTTTAGTT
>NW_012278883.1:0-1279 GCF_000151885.1 Dipodomys ordii
GCTGTGGCTCAAGTGGTAGAGCGCTCGCCTTGAGCTGAAGAGCTGAGGGACAGCACCCAGGCCCAGAGTTCAGGCCCCATGACCGGACCCCCTCTCCAAAAAAAAAGAAATACAGTAATCTTTTTAGCAATGGTAGGATTATCTCCTGAAAACAAAGCCTAGGAGTTTTCACTCTATTTCCCCTTTCCCAGTCCCTCAGCAGCCTTAACCACAGCTGGAGACTGTTTTCCTAAATCCAAAGGAAGCTTTCACGAGGGAACCACTTGCTACAATGGGAAGAGAGTGGAACTATGAGAGGAGGCAGCCTGGGTTCCCATTGGCTTCCTTCTGCACCCCCCCCCACTTGTGTGTCACATGGCCCCAGGGGTAGGAGTTCTCAGCTGCTTCCCCTTCATTCCTGCTCAGTCTGACCTGGCCTCTCTGGCTGACTTCTGCTTCCTCTCCCTGGCCAGGACCACCTGCTTTATTTCTCAGGTGACAACAGAGAAGCAGGGAGAAGTTGTGTGCCAGGCTTTCACCTTTCCCTTTCCCCTGCCTTCTTTCCCCCCATTCCCTCCCTCCTCTTGTCCTTCCCCTACTCTCATCCTTCCCCTTGTCTCATGCAAACTTCAGGAAGTTCTGTGGGTTCGCATGAAAGGCTTTGGGCAGGAGGTGCTCAGCTGTGGAGATGGTGATGATGATGTTCCATTTTCCATGGTGACACCTGAGTGCCCTGGCCTGTGACAAAGTGACCACCCCCAAAGAGTTGCTTAACAAATGACCAACAATTAAGACAATCAATTCCAGCTCAGCTACTTATCAGCAAGCAGCCTTGAGCAAGCTACACACACTTTTTACTATATTAGCTTCCTCAAGCACAAATTAGATACACGTAATGACCCTGAGGCCTGGGTAGAGGTGGGGGGATTAAATATAAAAACAAATTGAGACTCCATCCACCAGGGGTCTTTTCTCTCTGAGGGTTAGGGGTCATGGGCAGAGCCACGGTCTCTTCAGGATGAAATCTGTGAACATGGAACCAGAAAGAATGGTCTGCAAGGTGAGAATTTCTGGTTGCGACATCAAGCCTTGCCTTGCAGAAGAGGATGCAGTGCAATTCCCCCGACTCAAGGGGTTCAGAACTCACCAGGCATCTCCAAGCCCAGCCCAGCCGCCCAGCCCTGCTGGCTGAGAGATGGGACTCTTCTTCTTCTTCTTCTTCTTCTTCTTCTTCTTCTTCTTCTTCTTCTTCTTCTTCTTCTTCTTCTTCTTCTTCTTCTTCTTCTTCTTCTTCTTCTTC
>NW_012278884.1:0-1202 GCF_000151885.1 Dipodomys ordii
TTTTTTTTTTTGCTTATGTGGTGCTGAGGAATCGAACCCAGGGCCTCATGCATGCAAGGCAAGTGCTCTACCACTGAGCCACCTTCCCAGCCCCTCTCTCTCTCTTTTTTTTTTTGAGATAGGGTCTCACTAAGTTTGCCCAGGCTGGCCTCAAACTTTCAATCCGCCTGTCTCCACCATCTCCCAAATAGCAGTGATTATGGACATACACCATGACTCGGTGTTTGGGGTTTTTTTTGAAAGAAAGGTGGTTGATTTGTTTTTTTGTTCAGTTTTTTGAGACAGTAACTCACTATGTAAGCTCAGGTTGGTCTACTGAGTACTGATTTACACATCTGTACCACTACACTTGGCTTAAATGGGGGAGTCTGGGCTAGGTGCTTTTGGTTCACAGCTGTAATCCCAGGTACTCGGGAGTCTGAGATGTGAGGATTCAAGTTCTAAGCCATCCACAGCAGGAAAATCTGTGAGATTCTTGTTTCTTTCTTTCTTTTTTGGTTGGTTGTTGGGTTTGAACTCTGGGCTTGGGCGCTGTCCCTGCAGAGCTCTTCAGCTCAAGGCGAGCGCTCTACCACTTGAGCCACAGCTTATAGCCAATAAACTACTCAGAAAAAGCCAGAAGTGGTACTGTGGCTGAAATGGTAAAGTTTTGAGCAAAAAGAAGCTCAGGGACAGAGCCAGGACCAGCACACACAAAAAATGGCAGGACAGGTAGGAGGGGGTGGGCAGGGGGAAAGGGGAGGTGTTTTTCACTGAGAGAATTGTCTTGCAGTAAATGCAGAAAAGAAAAATCTATCCTGAAGTTACATCCAACCAAAAACTGTAGAACCCTATTTGGGTTCCTCTCAACTAATAGTCAATAATGACCAATAATGACCAATAATGAATGGTCAGGTTCACATTTCTTCTATCCCCAATTGACCCCTAAATATGCATGGTTTATCCTCATTAAATATAAGTATAGTATTCATGTCAACTGCTTGCTATCCATATGCTTTAATTATATGTAAAGTGATAGTTATGCATGTTAATAAATAGGCATTAGACATAGGTCCCATGGTTTCCCTTATTTGTAATATCTAGTATATGTATGAGTCAAGCAGAAAAGGTCAGATAATGTGATGTCAGGAAAATGAACCCTTAGATGTGTATTTTAATGTTTTTTTCTTTCATGCATGTGTTTCTAACGCATTTATAAGATT
>NW_012278885.1:0-2704 GCF_000151885.1 Dipodomys ordii
AAAAAAAAGAAAAGAAAAACAACCTTCTGAGTCAGAAGAAAAGGCAGTACCAGCAACTCCTCAAAACTATGTTCATCACTCAGACAAAGAGATCAGTTATGTCTATGCCTTCAGTAGAAATAGAACTTACATCCCAGGCAAAGACACTGTACCACCTGATGAAGCACCTGATGAACTGGTGCCTTCAAAAGAGCTGTGATGTTCTTGGCTGTGCAATACATTCGTCTCATCATCATCATCTTCGTTGCCATCAGTACTGCACAGCTACCTTATTCATGATCTTCATCATCCAAGTTGTAGTATACTTCACTGGTGAATACCCATATAGAATGTTATATGTTGTTAAAATTATGTAGGTTTAAGGGTGTAGAAAGTGTTTAAGAGCATATGAAGTGCTTACAAGAGTGTGGGAAAGGTTAATAAGAGAGTGAGAAAGGTTTATAGAGAGAGTGGGAAGTTTATAATGCTGCTGCTTCACAGATTTTGACCTATTGTGGGAGTTTCTGGAACATAACTCCTGCAATAGGTGAGGGATCATTATACACATTCCTTTGCAGTCCATAAAAAGAGCATTTTAAAAAGCAAGTGACACAAAACTGGGGAGAACTAAACTTCCCAACTGTGACTAATTTTCATTCTCCTGTAGCCTTAGAACATTGAGGCTTTTGCACGTGGCTCTTTATTAAAAGCCTGTCTGATACAAAATGATGAAGCAATCAAAAGCCATGTGCAAATTTAATTCATAGATAGATGATCTTAACAAATATTTTTGTCCCCTTCCAAAAGGCATCTTTGCTGAAAGTTATACAAGTCCAAAGAATATACAAATATGAATTGGGTTGAACTGTTTCTTCCCTAAAGATGTTGCTGTCCTGACCTTCAGTATCTGTAAATGTGGCTTCCTTTAGAAATACAGTCTTTGCATAAGACCTAGTTACAAGGAGGTCAGTAGGGAGGCCCTAATCCAATATAACTACCTCTTTATAAAAAGAGGCAACTTTGTCATAAGATAGACATACACAGAGAAAAGAAAATATGAAGACAGGAAGGCAGACATTTTCAGCACAAGGCAAGGGACATTTGCGGATTGTAGTTGCTATCAAAGAGCAGCAGTACAGAAAGAAGCTCCCTGTGGCTAAAGATGGAACCCACTCTGCTGAAGGGATTTAAACTTTCCATTTCCATAATGATAAAAAGAAAAAAATTTTTTTTTGACTACCTAAGCTATTGATTTGTTGCCATTTGCTATGTCCTCCCTAGTAACTTAACACAATCTGGGAATTTAGTAAGCAGATTTCACTGTGTGTGATCATAAAGGCAATACACAAGTAAATAAAAAATACAAAGAAAAAAACTCAGCACTCCTTCTTTTTCTTAATTTAAAATTCTAGATGGAAGGAAAAGTAAAAGAAATTTTAGATAGCAGTTGATTATTCCAGGTGCATTCAACACAATTTTGCCTAGAAATGAATTATTTATATAATCAGGAGGAAGGAAAACAACTTTATATCAAAATTTATCATTGTTGTCTCTGTTCATTGCAGGATGACCATGACACCTTGCGCTCTGGCAAGGCAATCTGACAGTAATATCAATTAGCTCTTACAGGAGTAGCCTTGTCTGTTTACAAGAAGAGACGACTTCAGGTTCCAGTTCACCAAGTTCATCGTAGAGCAAAAAGGTAATCACTGTGCTGCCAGGGACTTTATTGTAGCTGTGCAGATCTATTGTCTAGACTATCCCAACTCCAGGGAGTGCCCTTTGTTGACTTTACATCTTCATTGAGATGTAATTCACATACCATAAAATTCATTCAGAGTGTACACTTCAATGAGTTCATAGAGTTATACAGCCATCAGCACAATCTAAGTTTAGAATACTTTCATTACTCAAAAAAAAAAAAGATGCTACTCATTAGCAATCACTCCCATTTCCTCTCTTCTCCCAGCCACAGGCAATCACTAATCTACTTTCTGCCTCTATATTTGCTTCTTCTGGATATTTCAGATTTGACTCTTCAGGAATCAAACAATATCCAGTCTTTTGGAATTAGTTTCTTCCTCTTAGCAAATTGTTTATTATTATGCATTTCATCCATGTTATATCACACATCAGTACTGCATCCTTTTTAAATTTTTATCCTTTTAAAATTGCTGAATAATATTCAATAGCATGGACATACCATGTTTTGTTATGTGCTTATCAGTTGATGAACATTTGTGCTCTAGAGTAACTTGTCTGTGAACATTTATATACAAGTGTTTGGGCATGTGTTTTCCTGTCTCTCATACTAGTAGTGAAATTACTAAATCATGTGGTAGCTCTATATTTAACTATTTAAAAGACTACCAAATCATTTTGTCAAGTAGCTATGCCATATATTTCCATTAGCAATAAATGAGAGCCAGTTTCTCCAGGTCCTCTTCTATATTTTTTATTCTTTATTTTTGTTATGGTTGTCCCTATGTATCTTACAATTTTTCTTCATTTCTCTTATGACAAGTAATGTTGAATATATTTTTGTATGCCTATTGGCCATTTACATGTCTTCTCAGACATGTAAATGTCTATTCAGGTACATGATATAAAAAATAATAAACAGGGATGGGAAGGTGGCTCAGTGGTAGAGCACTTGCCTTGCATGCATGAGGCCCTGGGTTTGATTCCTCAGCACCACATAAGAAAAAAGAAAAAAGCCGGAAGT
>NW_012278886.1:0-3649 GCF_000151885.1 Dipodomys ordii
GGGGGGTCCGGTCGTGGGGCCTGAACTCTACGCCTGGGTGCTGTCCCTCAGCTCTTCAGCTCAAGGCTCTCTACCACTTGAGCCACAGCGCCTCTTCCGGCTTTTTTATTTTTGCTTATGTGGTGTTGAGGAATCGAACCCAGGGCCTCATGCATGCAAGGCAAGCGCTCTACCACTGAGCTATTTTCCCAGCCCCTTTCCTTTTTTTTTTTTCTCTCTTTCTTTTGTTGGTCCTAGGTCTTGAACTCAGGGCCTGGGTGCTGTCCCTGAGTTGTTTTTTTTTTTTTTTTTTTTGCCAGTCATGGGGCCTGAACTCTGGGTCTGGGCACTGTCCCTCAGCTCTTCAGCTCAAGGCTAGCGCTCTACCACTGGAGCCACAGCGCCACTTCTGGCTTTTTCTGTTTATGTGGTGCTGAGAAATCCAACCCAGGGCCTCATGCTTGCAAGGCATGCACTCTACCGCTGAGCTACCTTCCCAGCCCCTGTCTCTGAGTTTTTCACTCAAAGCTAGCACTCTACCACTTTGAGCCACAGTACCACTTCTGGTTTTCTGGTTAAATTGGAGATAAGAGTCTCATGGACTTTCTTGTCCAAGCTGGCTTTGAACTGCAGTCCCCAGGTCTCAGTCTCCTGAGTAGCTAGGGTTACAGGTATTAGCCACAGAACCTAGCTCTTTCTCTTTTTTACTAGGAGAAATTTGAGTAGAATAAAAATACTGAAAATGGTCCTATTGCCACTGAGCCTAGGAATAAAGATTTGGGCTCCTAGAGCTCTGGACTTCGCTTCCTCTCAGTCTAGGAAAGAACTCATTTCAGCATTAGGGGGACTTATGTAACTAGGGGTATTAGCTTTCTTTAGTTTTTAGGGTAAGAAGCTTAAAGAGAGGAAAAGTCCAGAAACTCATGGGGTTAAACAGATGTGAGAGGAAGCGAGGCATATCACATGCTGGGGCTGGCCCCTCTTCCCACTGGCCTTATCCTTACAGCTTTATGGTATAGACCCTGATGACAAATAGACCCTGAGCTGAGGGCCAGGGCAGCTTGCCGAGCCTGAGAAGCTTGTAGGGCCCAGGGCTATGCGAGGCTAGCCTCTGAGGAGCAGCTCTGGAAGTGACCACCACCTCCTGGGCTTTGGCGGTCTGTTGATTGGTCTACCTGGTACTTCTAAAACATTACATGTTTAGAAAGCTGCATAACCCGGATTGTGCTTGAAGCAATTCTAAAAGCCAACTACTAAGTGACAACTTTTTTTTTTTTTTTTGGTCAGTCTAGGGCTTGGATGCAGGGCCTGGGTGCTGTCCCTGCGTTTTTATGCGCAAGGCTAGTGCTCTACCAGTTTGAGCCATGGTTCTCTACTTCTAGTTTGTAGGTGGTTAATTGGAGATAAGAACCTTAGAGACTTTCCTGCCCAGGCTGGCTTCAAGCCACGTCCACAGATACGAGTCTCCTGAGTAGCTAGGATTACAGGTGTGAGCCACTAGCACCTGGCCACTTTTTTTTTTTTTTAAATACAGGCTCTCCCTGTATGACCCAGATGGTCTCCAACTTTTGATCCTCCTGCCTCAGCCTCCCGAGTGCTGGGATCGCTGGCATTCAGCACCATGCCTGGCCACCCCCTTCTTCTAGAAATAATACTTGATATTGAAAGGAAAATGGAAAGGAAGGGATCCTGCGGTGGTAGTGGGGATAACACAAGATAAGCTAACCAGCTGTCTATCGAAGAATCTTAAGACTTGTATAGAAATTTTCCTGGGTAATCTTCAGAAGTCACAAAAGAAAAAGGAAATTGTCTTGGCCTCACAAAACTGTAAAAAGAATGAGTCTGTGGAGAATGAGATTTCTGCAGGTATTTTCCAGCCTATCTGTGCCTGCTCTTGCCACTGCCACATTCCCTGGTTTTCATTTCCCAGCTGGCCTCACCTTGAGGTAGGAAGCAGTGGGGTGGGGACCTCTGGCAGCCCTCTCTCCACTGAGCATCCTTGCTTGGCCCAGTGTGTACCCTGCTCTGGAGCTCAGCACCCAGCAGGAAGAGTACACAAAAGTTGGGAAGGATCTCATTAAAATATGATCCAATGTGGTTTATTGAGAGGTTGAGAGTCCTAGGGTTGGGGCTAGACCAGGCAGGATTTCTGGAGAAGTCATCTCTGCAATCAACGTTGGATGCTCTTGGCTCCTCCCAAGGTAAGATGCCAGCATGAGGAATGTGGTCCTCTGCCCTGGCCTCATAGATTCTCTCTGATTTCCTCCCACGACAGTTTGACTTTGGGGACACCATGGTCCACCAGGCCATCCACACCATTGAGTACTGCCTGGGTTGCATCTCCAACACCGCATCCTACCTGCGGCTCTGGGCCCTCAGCCTCGCTCATGCACGTGAGTATGTTTTGCTCCAATTCAGAGCTGCAGGTTTCTGCTTCTCTGGCAAACTCCCTCAGCTGAGTGAGGTCTTCCCAAGCATGGAAGTCACATAGGGGTTCTGGAATTATTCCAGCTCCTGAGTCCAGAAGAAAGAGTATAGAGCAGAATCAGCACTTATGCCAGGTCAACCATCCATGGTGATACCACCAAAACTGAAGGAATTCAGGATGCAAGAAACCCTCCAGGTGAGGGATAGCAGAGCAAAATAATGGTCTATAGCTACCTCTTGCCAAACTGAACTAGGCTTTGTGTCTCCCCACCCCCCCAGAGCTGTCTGAGGTGCTTTGGACCATGGTGATCCACATTGGCTTGAGTGTGAAGAGCTTGGCGGGAAGTTTGGCCCTGTTCTTCATCTTCGCCGCCTTTGCCACCCTGACTGTGGCCATCCTGCTGATCATGGAGGGCCTCTCGGCCTTCCTCCACGCACTGCGGTTGCACTGGTGAGGCCAGCCAGGGTGGGGTGTGCAGGGGTGGGCGGGTCCTTGGCTGAAGGGAGTGAACAGCTCTCCTACATGGAACCCATGGGAAGAGCTGACCCTTCACTGGCTCTTGGCAGCACCCCAGAACCTACCTTGGCATTGAGCCTTGGAAAAAGGCCACAGTGAATCCCAGCTCATCTTTTTCTGGGTTCCAGGAAGAGTTCCCTGTGAGTGTTGTTAGGCTCTCACTCTATGCCATTATTATTATTCTCTGGCGCCTACAGGTCTAATGTGTATGAAGTTTTTTGTTTTTGTTTTTTATTTTGTTCTGATTTATAACTTCTGTTCTCAGAGCAGTACACGCAGTACAGAAGTGGACAGTCCAGGAATGAGCTAGAGTAACTGCCTCCCCGCTTGTCCCTATACTAGTGCGCTTTGGTTTGGTTAGGACCCTGGCAGCTCTACCGTGGGGTAGGAGCTCCTGGTCCCCTCGTGTAGCTGGTCCCTCAGAAGGGCAGGCTGAGGGGGGGGGGGTTGGTCTTCTTCACTGTGTGACTCTTAGTGGCTCTGAGAGAAAGCTCAGGAATAGGAAAGCCCAGGTCTTGTCTAAGCTGTGATCTCAAATCAGCTATAGGACACTCAGTTAAATTTGAATTTCAGGTAAACAACATTTTTTTGTATGAGTATTTCCCAAATGTGCACAGAACATACTGATACTAGCTCAAGGCTAGCGCTCTACCACTTGAGCCACAGCGCCACTTCCAGCATTTTTCTTTTTTTTTTTTTTTTTTTTTTTGGTGATTAGAGATGAGA
>NW_012278887.1:0-1445 GCF_000151885.1 Dipodomys ordii
AAAGAATTTTTTTTCTTTCTTCTTCTTTTTCTTTTTTTTTTTGGTTCCTTATATATAAGAAATTTTTTTTCTTTTCTAAAACTTTTATTAATCTTTAATTTTAGCCTTTTAAAAAAATAGTTTTCCAGTAACTTTTTTTTTTCCTCTTATAATTTTTTTTTAGGGGTATGTGAAGGTGCGTTTTTCTTTCTTTTCTTGTCTTCTTTCTCTTTTTTTTTCTTCTTTTTTAATTATCTTTTTGTTTTTGGTTGAGCTCTACTGAACTTCTGATCTTTTTATTCTCCCTTTCTTATCCTTCTCACCTTTTCCTCTCCTTTGTTCTTCTTTATATGACTTAACTCTTGTCCTGCATATCCTCAGACAAACCCGTAGTTAACTAGTAGACCCTATTCTCCATTGTGTACACACTTAATCCACAAATTTATTACTCAATTCAATACCTCTGAGACTTAAATTCCTTAATAGCAGTACTACCTCTTTATACCTATATAACATCTTAAGCATTTTTTTAAGTCTTTCACATCTCCTCTATGTCCCCCCATCTCTCAATATACTCACGTTCCTCTCTAAACAGATTGTTCTTGAATATCCATAATATCATTAATTTTTACTTGTCTATTTTTTCTGGTCTCTTTTTATTTCCCTTTCCCTTTCTTCTTTTTCCTCGCTCTCTCTACTTGCATCCTACCCAACCTATTTCCTGCTTTGAGATTAGGACATAGTTAACTCTCCCTGTGCCTCCCCACACCAATCTATTCCTATTTTTTACTCACATCTCTCCCTAACCATAATAATTTCTGGTTTTCCAGAAATTAACATATAGTTGTTAACATATAGTTGTTTGATGTTGAATAGATGTATCTGTTGAACTAGATTGTATCTGTATACTATTGACTGTACAAATTCATACTTTGGTTGATGGTAGCCTTAAGATAGTGTTTTAGCACAAAACTGGTGCTATTTTCATCTCAAATGGGCAGAGTAAGCCGGAAAAACACAAGAAAAATGGCAAATCCAGGTATCTCAATTCCCAATCTTGATATTCAGGGGACAGAACAGATAATGAATAATCCAGAGGAGAGTTCCCAAATAGCTCTACAAACACTGCTGGCAAACATGATAAATGAAAAGTTTGTAAACATACAAAGGACTCTGTATGAGCGTGATAGGGAGAGAGAGAAGGCAACCCGAAAGTATATACGGGAATATCATAAGCGTGAGGAAGCTACTCAAAAACTGATACAGGATTTGCGTGAGCAGGCTGAGAACACTCAAAGAGAACTGCAGGAATCCCGAGAACAGGAGGAAGCTAATCAAAGAGTAATACAGGAATTGAGAGAGCAGGATGAGAATACACAAAGATCACTAAAGGCATTCATGGAATCCATTAACAAAGAGCTGAAGGAAGTCAGGGAGACCACAAAGGGAATGCTGAATGGAACCCA
>NW_012278888.1:0-2351 GCF_000151885.1 Dipodomys ordii
TGACCTGCATGAAGGCTGACCTGCATGAAGGATGACCTGCATGAAGGCTGACCTGCATGAAGGATGACCTGCATGAAGGCTGACCTGCATGAAGGCAGACCTGCATGAAGGCTGACCTGCATGAAGGCTGACCTGCATGAAGGCTGATCTGCATGAAGGCTGACCTGCATGAAGGCTGATCTGCATGAAGGCTGATCTGCATGACGGCCTGGCAGATCTGAGGACAGCCCACTTCTCACAGAGGACACTTCTTGCTATCAGCTAGCTCTACAGTTCCCTGGGGTCTTCTTTCATAAGGCACTAATCCCATCCATAACCCTAGCCCTAACCCACCTTCTCAGACCTTCAACCTGGGGAAGGGTAGATTCCAGAAGCTTCCCTATCCAGCCTATCACAGGCCACCTTTCAAACTGATGCTGTCCTCACTCTGCCTTGTCACATTTCTAAACCACCAGGTCACCAGCTTGTCACAAGTAGGACAATAAATATGCCTAGCACCCTCAGCACAACCTAAGTGTCCGGTGGGAGGGACAGGCTGGCCTAAGGTCAGGGCACCCAGACTCTGACCATGAAGCTAGACCACGGCCCCGGCAGGGCATGCCATCCTCACACGTCCTCAGCTCTTGTATGGTTAACAGCATAGCCCCCTTCCCAACACAGAGGTGAAGGCGAGTAGAAACAAGTCCACAAAGACTGCCTCACTCTAGAGCCTAAAGGCCCGCTCCCCTGTGTCCAGGAGGAGGTGAAGGCTTACGGTGTCCAATGTCTCTGGGGAAACGATCCTGTTAACATGGGGTCATTGTCAGAAGTGGCAGTGTGCCTGGTCAGCCTCTGTCTCCCAACTCAGAGTTGGGCCCAACCCAAGTCCATACCTGCCTGTGGGGTTACAATCTGGAATAACTGCAAAAGTACTGGGGTGGGGTGGGGGGTGCTGGAGTCTTTCCCAGGAAGTGGACCATCACCACCCTTTCAGGGTATCAGAGAAAACAGCCCCAAGGTCTAGAGTGAGGGGTTCACCCACCTGTTGAGGTCGACCTGTTTGTACAGGTCCAGGCTCTTCCCAAAGTACTTCTTCTCAGAGTTGAGGGCGTCCACCTCGGCGGCACAGGTACCGTGCTTGTCCCACTCATGCTTCCTGTGGGGTTCACAAGGGTGCTCAGACGCACGTGCCCGGCACAGCTGCCACATGCACATGCCTTCCTTTCCTGGCAATTACATGCATCTCCCAGCTGAGACCAAGGCTCCAATAACACGTGACAGACCCCGAAGAGAACTCATTTCTACACTCACAGCTTGCTCAATTAACCAGTCAGTGCTGAGGAAAAAGAACACACCACTGTTCAGCGACCCACCAAGTTGCACTGTGGAGTGTGGTCTCCAGCAGAACTGGTGCCTGACAGCCAGGGAACTGCAGGGCAGTTAACCTGTCCCTTCTACAGGAGCCAAGGAAGGGCAAACGGCTCAGGAGGTCAGGTCTGCCTCAGCCACTGCCCAAGTCCACCTCAACTAACCCCTCAGCTTGTAAATCCACCCTGGAGGACTGCAACACACAAGGCAGCCTGACTAAATACATGTAAAGAACAATTTATATTCCAGAGAATCTTGGCAACACATTACATTAAGGAAAGTGTCACTTTCCTTACATTACTGTGCATTAGTGTCATGCTCCTCACTTGGTTTTCTCACAACTCTGCAAGAGGAAAACACCACTCACTGCCAGTCAAGAAATGGGAAAAATGAAGCGCTGAGCTGCTGAGTGACTACTTGCTGAAGGGCACAGCCAGGCTGTCCCAGAGCTGGAACCCGATTCTAAGATCAAAGACCTCCCTATCCTACCCTGTGGTGATCTAATCAACTGCTAGGCAGAAAGCATACCCACCTGGAGTAGCCTACACCTTGTCAGTTCAGATGCAAGCTAGCCTTGTTAGCATGGAAAACAAAACACGAGTCAAGTTTGTTCAGCTTTGTCAGTGATTGATTCATCAAGTTAGAAATAATAGTCACACAACCATTTATAATGCACTTACATGTAACTATCTAAAACTACAATCTAAATGTGCATCACCTTACGGTAAAATTTACCTCCTATACCTGTTTTAAATAAATGCATGGAGTAAAGGTAATATGTCACTCAGACCTAACTAAGAAAACAGGATTTGAACACAAGAAAGATCAAGACAGATGAATAGCTTTATGTAGAATAGTTTCTAGAGTGAACTACTTCCTAGCTCTCCATATTTTTTTTTTTTTTGTCCAGTCATGGGCCTGAACTCTGGGCCTGGGCGCTGTCCCTCAGCTCTTCAGCTCAAGGCGAGCGCTCTACCACTTGAGCCACAGCACCACTTCCGGCT
>NW_012278889.1:0-2443 GCF_000151885.1 Dipodomys ordii
AAAAAAAAAAAAAAAGGAAAAAAAAAGCAAGCTGTGAGCTGGGTGCTGGTGGCTCATGCCTGAAATCCTAGCTACTCAGGAGGCTGAGATCTGAGGCTCACAATTCAAAGCCAACCTGGCCAGGAAAGTCTGTAAGACTTTTTTTTTTTTTTTTGTCGGTCATGAGGCTTGAACTCTGGGCTTGGGTGCTGTCCCTACCCTCTTCAGCTCAAGGCTAGCACTCTACCACTTGAGCCACAGTGCCACTTCTGGTTTTCTAGTGGTTTATTGGAGATAAGAGTCTCATGGACTTTCCTACCTGGGCTGGCTTTGAACCGCGATCCTCAGATCTCAGCCTCCTGAGTAGCTAGGATTACAGGCATGAGCCACTGGCGCCTGGCTTGTAAGACTCTTATCTCTAGAAGTGATGTTGTGGCTCAAAGTGGTAGAGTGCCAGTCTGGAGCAAAAGAGCTCAGGGGTAATGCCTAGGCCCTCAGTTTAAGCTCCATGACCGACAATAATAATGATGATGATGATGAAGCCATAGTTGGTGAACACCAGCTGCAGACTCCACAACAGCTGGGCCTGTTTGCACCTAATATATGGCATTGTTTGGGCAGTGAGCCCCTTACAGATGCTGTTTAGGAAGAGAGGGGTGCCGCTTGTTCCTAGCCCCCAGGAGTCCCCAGGTTGGGAGCCGCCCAAAGGTCAAGATTGAAGGTTCTAAGCACTGTGCCCCCATGTGGGCACCATGCGATGTACCTCAGGGTTTCTGCTGTTATGTGATGTATATTATGTTATTAACTCAAACGGCAAGATTCCCCAGCTGGGAATGTGTGATTGTAAGCTTCATTGTCCTGGTGCAGGGGATACCTCGGCACCAACTCACTCCCGAACTAAAGGGCTGGTCCCATTCTGTCCCAGTGTTCACGACAGGGGCCTGAAAGAATGCCTGTGTCCCTGCAGCCTCTGCTCCTCCACCAGTCTGGGAACTTGCCCTGACATCCCTTCCTATCCTACTTGGGCTGGCCATTTGTCTCAATCTACCTGGAAGCCCCCTACCCAAATCTACAACTGAGAATGACCCTCAGGGTCCCCTAAGACTTTCTTAGGATCCCTAGAAGGTCCCAAGTCAAGCTAGTGGGACACCAGGCATAGCCAGGTGTCCAGAAGTAGCACTTAGCATGGGAGATTAGAGCAGGGCATCTGGCTGGCTGTGGGTTCTAGTCCCAGCTCTGCTCCAGAGGTCTGAGATCGTCTCCGAAGGCCTCAGTCTCCGTATCTGTACAATGGAGTTGGGACCCCATATCCAAGTTCAGGGTTGCTAATAGCCTAGTATGGAGATTTTGTGACAGTTAGAAATACTTCATCTCTGTGGACAGATGCACCCCCACAGGGGGAAGGACCCCTTGGTGCTAAGAAAAAGATGTTTTGTTCACAGCCCTAGGGTAGAACTTAGAACTTAGTGACCAGAGCACTGGAAGTTTCAGTCCCCTCCCTCTTGGCTGGGCACTTTGTGCCTGGCACAATGTGCACAACCTTGAACCCTGGCTGGGTCTAAGTTGCCAACGTGGTACTTTCTGGGTCAATTGGCCAAAGGAGGAAGAAAACAGTTTAGAGTGTCACTGTCTTCTGCTGCCCCCTAATGGCTAATATCTGCACGACAGGCCACAAGCTCTGATAGAGTAGAGCCTCTCCAGCCTACAGAAATCCTGAGACCTGCCAGGTGTTTGTGCTCATGCCTGTCATCCTAGCTACTCAGGAGGCTGAGATCTGAAGATCATGGTTCAAAACCAGTCTGGGCAGGAAATTCCGTGAGACTCTTATCTCCAATGAACCACCAGAAAACTGGAAGTGGTGCTGTGGCTCAGAGTGGTAGAGTGCTAGCCTTGAGATGAAGAGCTCAGAGACAGTGCTGAGGCCCTGAGTTCAAACCCCATGAAGAAAGAAAGAAAGAAAGAAAGAAAGAAAGAAAGAAAGAAAGAAAGAAAGAAAGAAAGGAGAGAGAAAGAAAGAAAGGAGAGAGAAAGAAAGAAAGGAGAGAGAAAGAAAGAAAGAGGAGAGAAAGAGAGAGAGAGAGGGAGGGAGGGAGGGAGGGAAGAGTACTCAGACCTGGAGGAGTAGGGACATTGGCCCCTGAACCCTAAGGAAGGGATCCTGGCATGAAGCAGCTTTTGGGAACCAGTCATGGGCCAGGCAGATGAACTCAGAGCACCCCCTTCATTCCACAGGCTGGGTATTTCCTTCCAGGGTGGGGCTGATCTCTCTCCAGTATCCATGGACCCTCCATCTAATTTCAGGTTCCCTAAGTGCTCTCTCCTTCCCCCCCTCCCCCCGCTGCCTGTCTTTCTCTCTGCCTTCTCCCCTTTCCTACTCAGTCTAACTGTTTGCTGCCTGAGGTTAAAAGAGGAAGACCAGGGGCTGGGAAGGTGGCTCAGTGGTAGAGCGCTTGCCTTGCATGCC
>NW_012278890.1:0-2256 GCF_000151885.1 Dipodomys ordii
TGTTAGGGGCAGGGATATTTCTGAAAATTGTGAGGAAAAGAATTGCCTGCCCCATATTAAATGAAATTAGCATCAGATGGCATTGGAAATTATGTAACCTGTTTTTGTTTTGTTTTGTTTTTAGCAAGAACATCTTAGTATTTTCCCATGTCACTAAATAATACCCAAGGGCTGGGAAGATGGCTCAGTGGTAGAGTGCTTGCCTTGCATGCATGAAGCCCTCGGTTGGATTCCTCAGCACCACATAAGCCGAAAAAGCCGGAAATAGGGCTGAGGCTTAAGTAGTAGAATGCTAGTTGACAGCTGAAGAGCTGAGGGACAGTGCCCAGGCCCAGAGTTCAGGCCCCACAACTGACAAAAAAAAATAATAATCCCAAAATCTTTAATTGTTCTAAAAATGGTACATCAAAAGATGTACCATAATTAACTGGGTATGGTGGCACACAGGCGAAGACTGGAGGATCTGAGTTTGAAGCCAGCCTCGGCAAGATGTAGTCAAGGAATAGGATTTAATGTAGTTTGTTTGTTTTCTTGACTTGAGAGCTTCTTTTGTTCCCCAGTGCTGAGCATAGAAAGGGCCTTATACGTGGTAGGCAAGTGGTCCCAGCCCTAGGTATTCAACAATTGCTATGGTTATATCTGGTTGATTTTGTGTTATTGTTATAAATGAGATTTTTTTCTGATGTATTTTATGAAACTTTACAGCTAGTAAAATTACTGCTAATGATTTTATGTTCATTACTTTTATATTCATCATTTGCAATTCTCTTCTAAATTTTATAGGTAAGTCATCTGCACATAAAACTTGTTTTTTGAGGTCTGGGAAGGTGGCTCAGTGGTAGAGTGCTTGCCTTGCATGCCTGAGGCCCTGGGTTCAATTCCTCAGTACCACATAAACAAAAAGAGAAAAGCCGGAAGTGGCGCTATGGCTCAAGTGGTAGAGCGCTAGCCTTGAGCTGAAGAGCTGAGGGACAGCGCCCAGGCCCAGAGTTCAGGCCCCGCCAGTGGACCCAAAAAAAAAAACAAAAAAAACCTTGTTTTTTCAACATATACCCATTATTTCTCATTTTGGGGCAAAATTCCTTAAACTGTGTTTAATAACATAGTATAAGTAGACAATTCAATCTATACTTATAATTTTATAACACGTCTAGTGTTTGACCATTAACGACAGTATTTCTGCTAGATAGGAAAGATATTCTGTGTGTGTGTCTGCGTGTGTGTGTGTGTGTGTGTGTGTGTGTGTGTGTGTGCGCACGCATGCACATGCATGCATGCATAAATACTTGGGCTTGAACTGAGGACCTAGGTACTGTCCTTTAGCTTTTTTGCTCAAGATTGGTACTCTACCACATGTACCACAACTCTACTAGCTTCTTGGTGGTTGACAGGAGATAAGACTCTCAGTGTTCAGGCTAGCTTTGAACTACAGTCCTCATCCTCCTGAATAGCTAGGATTATAGCGTTAGCTACCAGCATCCAGCTTTATGAAAGATATTCTCTGTCTTACTAAGCATTATTGGGAATCATTGTTCAGTGTTTTAAACTGAAAGGGAGCATTTGTTCATGCAATACTCTTAACAGCTCAAGAAAACATTTATACTCTTCTCTGTCATTCCTGGTTCAGGTTAAACTATAGGGGTCATCATGAAAGATTGCTTCTCTTTCTTTGCCAGTGAATTTTGTAATACTTTAAAGAGCACAGATCTGAAACTGCCCAGTCTGAAACCCCAACTTTATCAGGTCATTAATTGTACCTAGGCAAGGAGCTTGTTTTTATTTTTAAACTTCCTCCTCTATAACCTTGAAAGATTAAATGGTTTCAAGTTGGTTTGTGGAAAAAAGTCATTGTCTCCTTTGTTTTCTCTTCTTTTTATTTTTTAATTTTTGGCAATAGTGGCGATTGAAGTCAGGGCCTTATGCTTTACCACTTGAGCCACATCCCCAGTCCTTTTTGCCTTAGTTATTTT
Organism: Dipodomys ordii; assembly: GCF_000151885.1. NCBI lineage: Eukaryota > Metazoa > Chordata > Mammalia > Rodentia > Heteromyidae > Dipodomys > Dipodomys ordii. The sequence continues at coordinate 1,971 of NW_012278890.1, forward strand.
TGAGGTAAGGCCTTAACCTTTTACCAGAGGACAGCCTGATCGGTAGACCTGTTCACACGTCTCGCAGAGCTAGGATCACATGTGTGTACGACTATTGATGGACATGGAGTCTAGAGAACTTTTTGTCCTGTTGTCCTGGAACTACTGTCCACCCCATTTCTGCTTCCATATTGGCAGGGATGACAGGCCTGAACCACTTCAACTGGCTCCTTTCTTTTCTCCTTCTTTCCTTCCTTCCTGCATTCCTACCTTTCTTCCTTCTTCACTTTTTTTTTTTTTTTTTTTT
>NW_012278892.1:0-1335 GCF_000151885.1 Dipodomys ordii
GGGTGTGTGCCCTGTCCAGAGTGTGTGCCCTGCCCGGAGTGCATGTCCTGCCCGGAGTGTGTGCCCTTCCCAGGGTGTGTGCCCTGCCTGGGGTGTGTGCCCTGCCTGGGGTGTGTGCCCTGCCTGGGGTGCGTGCCCTGCCTGGGGTGCGTGCCCTGCCCGGGGTGTGTGCCCTGCCCGGGGTGTGTGCCCTGCCTGGGGTGTGTGCCCTGCCCGGGGTGCGTGCCCTGCCTGGGGTGTGTGCCACCTGTGCAGCCCCAACCCAGCAGAGGGTGCTGGGGCTCTGAGGGCTTGCAGGTTTCTTCTGAAGAATTCTTCTATGTTAAATCTGTAATAATTCTCGATATTCTTCTGAATGATTTCCCAAGATTCGTATAAAAGCATGAATGATTAGGAAAAAGTCCCATCTTAAATGTAAAAGAGAAATACTGGGAATGCAGTGCCAGGAGCTGTGTTATCAAGAGATATGGAACGTACCAGGAGCACGGCTCAGCTGAAGAGTGTTTGCCTTGGAAGCATCAAGTTCTGGGTTCAAACCTTAGTACCTGAGATGGAATTAGCTTTGGGCCATGCGTGGAGACACCAGACGCTGCTCCAGTGTGGAGTGAGGGCCTCAGCATCTTCTTAGAAATGTACAATTAACCGGCATCAAACCCTAACAAAACCTTTTCCCATGGTCGTTTGCAAGCATGCGCCCTTCCTTCCTCACCTCCCCTTCCCCAGCTTCCAGAACATAAAGCAAGTGGGGCCAGGTCACGGCTGAGCAGCTCCCTGGGACAGGGAGTGGGCTGCCTCAGTCTCCCCACCCCCCCACCAGGTGGAGCCCAGAAGAGGATGCACACCCCCCCGAGGCATGTGCTGGAAATCGCGGGGCATTGGAGGACGCTCGTCCCCAGAGGCGCCTGGGAATGAGCATCTCCAACACTCCACCCCTGTCTCCCCTCAGCTCCCGACCCAGGGGAATCCTGAGGGACACACAGTCCTGGGCACAGATGTACAGGTCTGGAGGGAAGACGCCACAGAGGGCCGAGGTTCCCAGACAGGCAGGTGGACACACATGGGCCCGGGGACCTCCCCGCAGCCGGCTGACCTGACTCCCCACCCCCACGGCCCAGTCTTCAGCTGCAGAAAACCCCCGGGTTGGGCTGCATGGGGCAGCTCCACAAACACCGGTTGTGTGGCTTTGCATTCTGCTTCCACACCAAGAAAGGGACGTGACCCACGCCAGAAGGGGATCACTTCCTCCCCTGCTCCCAAGTCTAGACGCCATCTGCCTTGACTGCTCTGATGACCTCAACCCCTCCCCACACTGTGCCCCACCCCTCCTCGTGCTCC
>NW_012278893.1:0-1057 GCF_000151885.1 Dipodomys ordii
CCTGGCCTTATAGACATGAGCCAAATCAACTGCAGAAACATCAATATGATATCACAAACCCTGGTCAAATACATACAGGCCCCAAAGACCCTTCCCGGGGAAAATATAGGCCCACATACAATTGGCCGCATGTATTTAGTAACACAAAACTTGGCCACATGACTCAGGCCACACAGGCCCAAGCACAGAAATGTGAACCTGAATAGACTTAGATTTCACAGACCTTTGCCACATAGAGTTAGCTCTACAGGGCCCAGCCAACAAAAAAGGAGTCCCAAACACCCCTGCTGATTAGATGTAGTCCCATTGACATTAGCTTCATATACCAGCTCCACAAAGCTTGGCAGGCCCCATATACCCAGTTATCTAAACAAGGGGACGTAAAAATGGGCCTCACAGATCTTGGCTGCATGCACAAAAGTTGCACAGACCCTGACAACATAAATATAGACACACAGACTCTAGCTACATTAACTCCACTCCAGAGTACACAGGTTGTCAGGTTGTTGGCATTTGCACACACAAATGATTGCATAGACATAATTCCAGAGAACTCATCCATGTAGATGTGGCTTCACAATACACAGCTGCTTGGCTACTCCAGAGACCTCAGCCAAGTAGATACAGGCCCTGCAGACCCAGGAAGGCAGACACAACCTCTCTGACACCATTCTCATAGACACAGGTTCCACAGACATTGGCTGAATAGACATGGGTCCCACAGACTCTGGTCCTATAAATATAGCTTCATTAACCCCAACCAGGTAGATGAGGCTCCACAGAACCTAATCACATAGACACAGGCACCACTGACCCTGTCTAATAGCTATGAGCCCTATAAACCCCAGCTGTTAGATGTGTTCCTCACAGACCCCCGTCCAGAGACATGGCATCACAAGCATGGGTTGCATAGATAAGTGCCACAGGTCCTGGCCCCAATAAACTAAGTTCAACCAACACTTCCTCCATCCACACACCACAGATGCCTGCCAGGAAGAGGTGGGCCCCACAGACCTTTGCAGGGTAGATGAAGCCTCACGGATATTGGCCTTATATA
>NW_012278894.1:0-1911 GCF_000151885.1 Dipodomys ordii
GGTGCTGAGGAATTGAACCCAGGGCCTCATGCATGCAAGGCAAGCACTCTACCACTAAGCCACCTTCCCAGCCCCTGATACTTTTTTAAGCATCCTCCTAAACCAAACACAGACAAGAAGTAACCATTCACTTTTATAGAATCCATTAACTACAAAACTCTAGCACTAGCTGATTTTTTTACAAAAATTTCTAGAAACATGATTATAATGTAAGTATATACCAATTTCCTAAGAGAAACATCTCAAACTATGAAACCTGTTTTATGAGTGCATCCACAGGTGCCCTCACCTTAATCAGCACCTTTCGTAACTCCTCAAAGTAGACAGGAAAATCAGCTTCTACCTGAAGGTCTTCAATAGCAAAAAACAAGGCCATTGACTGGATGATATCACCAGCCAAATCAATATCATCAGTATTCACAGTGATCTAGTCAGAAAAAAAAAAAAAAAGGCAAGTTTAGCACCTTCAGGTATGAGACAAGCATGGCTGAAACTACCCAAATTTCTCCATGTTCAACACAATTACTGGGCATATACTTAATGAATGAGACATGGTTTTACCCTCTAGGATAGTATAAACCCCATTTCTTTTAGGTGGCCAAAAGGTCAATCCTCTAGCTTATAAATTAAAAACAATATATTCAAACAATGAGAATTGTTTTTGTGCACCTCTGGATTCCAACCCTTCGCCAATCATGCAAGCAAGAAGAGAGAAGAAAGGGAGGGAGGGAGAGAAGAAAGGAGGGAGATTGTACTGTCAATACTAGTATGGACAAGACGGAACAGTTTCAGGCTTGACACATGACAAGATACTGCAGCTGAATGGTTAGATAGCACACAAAAAACTTACACTCCATGATGTGATACAATACCTCTCCACTAGGTTTGATTTTTATGTAAAGCTGGCCACCATTCCGTAAGGATGTGAAACACACTTGAAACGGAGCATTCTGGATGTTAGTGTCTTCTGGCAACAGAAAGTTCTGGTTGAGCCACATAACAATCTTCAAAATGAATAGAATGAAATAAACTTCAACTCTAAAAGTAGTCTTTACAGAAACAAGACTTCTCCCTCTCTCTACTTTCGCCACTTGGTTAAAAAAATACCTCATCCCTTACCAAGAAAACACTAGTCACACTGCCATTTCCCTTATACAAGTTCTTTAATTCTCACACTGCCTTTCCCCTTTATACAAACTTCATAATTTGGTCTGACCCCATAGCAGACATTGTTTTACAGCACCTCCTCCTTAGACATAATCTGACATGCAGCATACGAAGGATTGAAGAAGGATACTAAGTCTGTTCCACTGCTTTTATGTGGGTGTAGACTGGACAATATTATCTTCCTAAAGTTATTCCATTATATTCTTTAAAATGTTGTGTTTGGAGGGAGGGGGTTTGTTTGGTGTCAGTCCTGGGCTTTAACTCAGGGCCTGTGCACTGTCCCTGAGCTTTTTTTGTTCAAGGCTCTACCACTTGAACCACAGGTCCACTTCAGTCTTTTTGGTGGCTAATTGGAAATAAGGGCCTCACAGACCTTACTGCCTGGGCTGGCTTCAAATCACAATCCTTAGATCTCAGCCTCCTGAGTAGCTAGGATTATAGGCATGAGCCACCAGCACCCGGCTTCTTAATACCTTTTGCACCATGCCTCTACCCTTACCCTCATAAGAAATTGAGGCTCAAACTAGTGAAAAGAATTCCTCAGGGCCACTAAGAATTTAATTAGGTAAATTAGGTAGCACTTGGACCCAAAAATATATTATCAGCATCCCAATCTCTATTTCTTTACCCCTCCTCCCCCCCCCCAACCCCTGTCATGGGGCCTGAACTTGGCCTGGGCGCTGTCCCTCAGCTCTTCAGCTCAAGGCTAGCACTCTACCACTTGAGCCACAGTGCCACTTCTGG
>NW_012278895.1:0-3060 GCF_000151885.1 Dipodomys ordii
GGAAGGAAGGAAGGAAGCAAGGAAGCAAGGAAGCAAGGAAGGAAGGAAGGAAGGAAGGGGAAAGAGTTAAAAGCAGAGATAAAACTTCCCAATTCTCAGTTTTGGAGACCTGTTCTTCTGCCCAGGTTCCCCTCCATCTGACATGAAGCTTCTGGGAGCTTCTAAAAAAAGATCACTTTTCATTCAACTCCTCTTAATACTCTGCTTAAACCCAGCTTAGCACAGTGCCTTACACGTAGTAAGCACTCAATAACTATTTGATTGATTGGTTTGCACCCTCCTCAGTTTCTGTGTTCTGCAGCTAACACAGCACCTCGAAGACTCTGAAAACCAAGCAGGAAAATCTCATGTTGAAGGGGAAGGAGACAGAGTCCCAGAGTTGGTGCATACTGCCACAAAGGCAGAGCAGTGGAGTGGAGTGTATACCACATCCAGTGCACCTACAAGTGCGACCTTACCTCTCCCGAGAGCAAATACCAATAGCCCCGCCCAGAGAGTGAACAGCCCCTCCCAGCATTCATGAATGTCTCAGAAAGTTGGGTTGAATAATCCTGTCTTTTGCATACAAGGCACCAACTAATTGAGAAATACAGTGAAGATGCTGGGCACTGGTGGCTCACACCTGTAATCCTAGCTACTCAGGAGGCTGAGATCTGAGGATCATAGTTCAAAGCCAGCCTGGGCAGAAAAGTCTGTGAGATTCTTATCTGCAATGAACCACCAGAAAACCAGAAGTGGCGCTGTGGATCAAGTGGTAGAGTACTCAGGCCCAGAGTTCAAGCCCCACGACTGACAAAGAGAAAGAAATACAGTGTTCATATGTATCTAAGTGAACCCAATCAGTGAGCAATAAAGCTTAGACTCTGAAAATGATCCGCCCATCCCATCACCTGGCCTCAATGCAATAGTCTAAGAGTTATTAAAATGCCTAGCTGGTTGCATATGGGAGGCTCTGGAAGGAATGCTTTGGACCTTCCATATGCTGTAGCATTATGCCATTTGCAAAGTTCCATACATTTTTCTCTAATGGTCCAAATGAAACTGTAAGCTGCTGTGAGTGAATAAAACCAGACAGCTCTGGGCACACAGCCACCCGATGCCGGCTTAATGTGTCGAGCAGGACTGAGCGTGTGCAGACCCAGGAGTGTGCACTGAGGAGGTCAGGGGTTACATGTGGGCAAATCACTGCTGGCCTGAGCAAGGAGAGATAGGAGGGGCCCAGGGCAGGAGTGGGGAGACTGGGCACTGAGATGAGGGGTGACGGAGCAATTAACCAAAACAGTAGCAACGGACGTGGTAAGAATTCTGGATAGAATCTGCTAATGGAGTTAGAGGAAGGACAAAATAGAAGAAATGACTCCGTTTCTGTTCTGGCCAGCTGGCTGAATAAAGATGTTATTTGTATTTGGAAATGTATTTGGAAATCTGATCCTCAGATCTCAACCTCCTGAGCAGCTGGGATTACATCAGTGCCTCCTATAAAGCCATCTTCTGACTGATGGTTCCATTCCTCAGAAACTCTTTTAATTCAATAAATACTACCCTTGTAAGTATCAATAAAGATTCCAATTCTTGGGAAGGCCAATCAGAATGATCATGTTGAGGCTAGTAATTTTAAAGGGAGAAAAGAAGAAGAAGAAGGAGGAGGAGGAGGAGGAGGAGGAAGAGGAGGAGGAGGAGGAGGAGAAAGAGGAAGGGGAGGTGGTCCCAAAGGGAGACTTAAAAATTATCAACACAATGGTTACAGGATATTCAGTCTCCAAAAGATGTGTGCTTAAGCCGGGCGCCAGTGGCTCACACCTGTAATCCTAGCTACTCAGGAGGCTGAGATCTGAGGATGGCGGTTCAAAGACAGCCAGGGCAGGAAAGTCCAATAAGTGACTAGAAAACCTGAAGTGGCGCTGTGGCTCAAGTGTAGAGTGCTCACTTTGAGCTGAAGAGCACAGGGACAGTGCCCAGGCCCAGAGTTCAAGCCCCACAACCAACAACAACAACAACAAAAAGATACGTCCTATGTAGCATCACTATTTAGCAGCTACAATAGCCAAAAGCAGTAGATAAACCACATTCAGGTCTACATTACAAGCTATAGATCACCAGTTATTAAACTCAAATTCCCAGCAGCCTCTTCTTGGGGTACTCCGTGCCACCCCTCCATCCTTACTATGGGTTGTTACCCACAGTAGGGGCAGGGAACCACAGCCCTATCTTTCTTTGACCATTTCCATCACATCCCAGCTCTTCTCCCCTCTGCCCTTCCTGCCTCTCCCTGCAGAAGGCTCCTCCTGACTCTGACTGTATCTCTCCATTTCCATCATTGCATGTGAAACTACAGTTTGCTACCGGCTTTTAAATGCTTACACCTGGTCCAAGATGGCCACTGTTGGAAGCAGAACAGAACAGTAGTGCAAGGCTCGTGGGAGGTGGGAATACTGCCTTCCTCCCCACTCCCATCGAGGCCTCCTTCCCCGCCCCCCCCAAGCTCCACCAAAGTCTCCAATTGGTTCCGGCTGGCAGCATCATAAACAGCTCAACAATCTGGGCTTTCAAAGGCAGAGAGCAGCCCTCCGGGTGGTCCTTAGTGATTTGGAGGCTGTGGCTTCCTTAGAGAGAGCTGGGGAAGACCCTCCTGCTGTCCGCCCTTCCTGGCTCCTGCTCTCCCTGCCAGGGAGGCCTGAGGTCCCCAATGCTCCCTTTTCAGCTCCACCCTTTCAATGTGCTGTGTGTTTACCCCCTCAACTCCCCCGCTGTTCTTAACCTCATAGATGACCTCATCCGAAAGCACTTTTCTCCAAGAAGCTTCCCACAGTTTATTCCACTTTAGCCTCCACTTTCTGCCTTAGATGTAGCAAATTACCATCTCAGGTTTTTCGTTTTTGTTTTTTGGGGGGTCCGGTCGTGGGGCCTGAACTCTGGGCCTGGGCGCTGTCCCTCAGCTCTTCAGCTCAAGGCTAGCGCTCTATCACTTGAGCCACAGCGCCACTTCCGGCTTTTTTCTTTTTGCTTATATGGTGCTGAGGAATCGAACCCAGGGCCTCATGCATGCAAGGCAAGCACTCT
>NW_012278896.1:0-1108 GCF_000151885.1 Dipodomys ordii
AAAAAAAAAAAAAGAATGCATTTCTTCTTGAATGTTGTCACCCCTTTCATTTCTTAAATACACAAAATTACCCCCACATTTTAAAATAAAATGTGTTTTTAGCTTGTATACCTTACCACTCCCCTAAGCAAAAAATCCAAATTTTATCAAAATCGGAATTCAATGAGTAACATAGTCAAACTACTAGTTGAATTTGTCAGGCCGCTGGAGGGAAAAGGCAGCCAAAAATAGTCACTTCCAGCAGAGAAAGGCCACCTCCTTATCCAAAACACCATCTGTATATACAAGATGCAGGACACTGGAATCAGATACAGTGAAAACAGGGAGGGGAAGGGATATGACAAAATGCTTAAATAAGGATACAGGTTGACCCATTGTAATAATGAGATGTACGAGACACTGTTGAAAATGAACTTTACAATTTGGGAGGGGGGAGAAAGGAGGGGTTGGGGAAGTGGGGAGGGAAGGGATGGTAGAGGAAAAACAAAGGAGGAGGTAACGATGCTTGACAGGAAATGTACTCATTACCCTACTCATGTAACTGTAACCCCTCTCTATACGGTATTTTTATAATAAAAAATATATATGGGGAAAAAAACAAAAAACACAAACTACGTGCTAACAGTCCCTGCTGACTAAAAGTTCCGCTTTTACCCCACCTATAAAAACCCTGCTTCGATTAGACTCAGTGTGATCTCTCTAATCCTGACCAGGGAGTTCGCCCGGGAGTGTACCCCAATAAAACTTCCCTTTACCTCTTTCTGCATGGTCTTTTCTCATGTAAAACCTCACATCTGGTGCTGCAACCTGGGAAGATGGTGGTGCTTCGCTTCACTCCAGGGCGACCGACAGGCACTGTCCTTTCTCGGCTTCTCTCCTCCCTTCCACCTTTCCTGAGGCCGCCTCCATTGGGAGCCCAGAGCCCAGAGCCTACCAAGCTTACTTTGGGCTAAACAGCCACTTGAAAGACCTTGTGGGGGCTGGGAAGGTGGCTCAGTGGTAGAGCCTTGCATGCTTGAGGCCCTGGGTTCGATTCCTTAGCACCACATAAGCAAAAAGAAAAAAGCCAGAAGTGGTGCTGTGGCTCAAGTGGTAGAGCGCTAGCCTT
>NW_012278897.1:0-2637 GCF_000151885.1 Dipodomys ordii
TCCTTTCTTTCTTTCTTTCTTTCTTTCTTTCTTTCTTTCTTTCTTTCTTTCTTTCTTTCTTTCTTTCTTTCTTTCTTTCTTTCTTTCTTGTTGGTCATGGGGCTTGTACTCTGGGCTTGGGCCCCTGAACTCTTCAACTCAAGCCCAGTGCTCTACCCCTTGAGCCACAGCTCCACTTCTGGTTTAGTAGTGGTTTATTGGAGATAAGAGTTCATGGACTTTCCTGCCCAGACTAGCTTTGAACCGTAATCCTCAGATCTTAGCCTCCTGAGTAGTTAGGATTACAGGCGGGAGCCACTGGTGCCCTGCTTGAATATATTTCTTGTCAAACAGTGTTACCTGCTCCCTCGTTTTTCCCACTTTCTCCCTCCCCAATTCCCCTCCCAAGTTGTAATATTCATTTCCAACATAGTATCTTAGGAGTATCGCTGATGAATTGGTTCCCCCTTGTTCTGTGTCTCACCATTTTGTTACTACCCTTCCCTTCCTCAAATCAGATAAATGTATATACAAGACACAAGGTACCAAAATAAAAAAATAAACAATGACAATGGGATAAACCAAAAAAAAAAAAGAAAGAAAAAGAGAAATAATTTCACATGGTACATTAAAATAAAAACAAGACAAAATCCTCTTGTGGGAGGAGTTAAGCAGTGTTGTCTCCTTTGCAATAAATCAGAAAAAAATAATGGGTAATGGATGTAAATATTCATATCAAGGGCCTTGTCATTGGTGAGGTTATGATCCCGGCCCATGTCTGCTGACTCCGAACCAGAATCTATCTTATTTGTTTATGTCGCTTCTTTTATTTATTTGAGATTTATGTACATATGTATATATGTATGGATGGATGTATTATTTATTTATGGTGGTACTGAAGTTTGAATCCATGGTCTAATGCTTGCTAGGAAAGCATGTTATTATTTGAGCCATGCTCCTTTTTCTTTAGTTCTCTGCCTGCTTTTTTATCTTAAATACGATATTGCACTGTTACCTGGAGGGGTCTCATGCTCTCATCTTTTTTCTCTTGCATAGCTGGAATTTCAAGTGCACATGATCATGTCTATTTTATCTATTTAGTTGGGGTCTACTCTAACTTTTGCTTAAGATGTTTTGATTCTCCATTCTCCACGTCCTATGTAGCTGAAATTATGAAAAAAGTTATCATCACATTGGGTCTGAGTTTGTATTAATTTTTAAAGCTGTTGTTCAAAAAATAATCTTGATTTTAAAAATGGATAATATCTGCCAGAAAACATTTTTATCATGGCTGGAGTTGCAGCTCTGTGGTAGAACACTTGCTTTGACATGCACAAGTCTATGTGAGTTCAGTATTCAGTACCTTGGAAAACTCAATAAATTAATAACAATTATTTAATAATATTAAAGAAGTTTCATGTTCAAATAAATTTAATAAATGCTATGATACATTTATACAAACTAATGATGTAAGTAGAATGTTAAGGAAACTCTGTTTCTCAAAAGATGGGGAAATTTCAACATTTTTCCCAGTTCAGTGTTGGCACAGTTAAAAAGGGATTCTGTCCTCTAATTAATAATTGGTCAATTTCTAGGAAGATCATGTGATACCTCAGAGTATTTCCTACTGAGTGAATATGTTTGACTAAGTGCCATCTGGAAAGATTCTCATTAACTAAGAAAATATCGTCTCTTAGATCTTACTCAGGCTTTGCATGTGTCAAGAAATATGTTGGTCAAATCAGAGGGAAAGTAGATGGGTTGAACTGAAGTCTGACTTGAAACAGCTGCTTTCAAACCTCCTGCTCAGGCAGCCTGGCTGATGGAGCCCATGTCTCCCTATCCATCTGCCCACCAGAAGTCTTTTCCTACCTTTGAAGTCATTTCCTCCACATTCAGACACCTTTCATTGTCGCCATGGGGACATGAGCTAATAAAATACATACAAAAGGGTGTAGGGAAACGGAAGAGAAAAAAGATACAAAAACGATCCTCAACACTTCATCTAGCTTAAGGTAAAATTTTAATGCCAAATATATAAATCTTAAAATACAAGGTGGCTGAATGCTTATTTTTCCTTGAGGCAGTGGAGTCTTTGTAATCATTGACATGAAATAAAACAGCCAAATAGAAAGTATTGATTAATTTAAATGAGAAAAAAATGATAATTGTTGCTGTGTGAACAGAAAATAAGCAAAACCAAGCCCCCCATGCTGACTTCTGGTATAACCAGTGCTATTTTGACATTCCCTAGATATAAAATATAGACCTTCTCTCTGTAATCAGATTTCTAAAAAGATAAGCTAGCTGGTAACCCACATTTTTTTTTATTCATTCAACAATGATCCTTGGGGAAGCTTCTTTTTGAAATCATATTAGTCTACTTTATTTTTTCTACCACGTACATAATATTTGGTGACATAAATTGGTGGAGATATGGATATTCACTTATTTTTCTTTATTATGGATAGTTCTATCCAATGACTTGTTTCTTTTTTATTTGGGTCCGGTCGTGGGGCCTGAACTCTGGGCTTGGGTGTTGTCCCTCAGCTCTTCAGCTCATGGCTAGTGCTCTACCACTTGAGCCACAGCACCACTTCCGGCTTTTTTCTTTTTGCTTATGTGGTGCTGAGGAATCGAACCCAGGGCCTCAGGCAT
>NW_012278898.1:0-3821 GCF_000151885.1 Dipodomys ordii
CTGGGCGCTGTACCTCAGCTCTTCAGTTCAAGGCTAGCACTTGAGCTACAGTGTCACTTCCAGCCTTTTCTGCTTATGTGGTGCTGAGGAATCGAACTCAGGGCCTCATGCATGCAAGGCAAGCATTCTACCACTGAGCCACCTTCCCAGCCCATCTACATGATTCTTAAAGAATTAACACCAACTCTCTTCAAAATATTTTCATGAAATAGAAAGTGAGGGCTTACTATGAAATTTATTCTATGCTGTCATTACCCTCATTCAAAAACCAGACAAGGACTCAAAACAACAACAACAGTATCAGTCTAGGAATATAAATCATTTTGATAAACATAGATGCAAATCTCCTCAATAAACTACTTCCTAACTAATTTCAACATTACTAAAACAAATACTGCTATGCAAAAAAGCAGTCTGAACAGCCTGTGCTCCCTGATTTTCACCCTTGCTACCTGCTTGCCTGCTGAGTATGAGGGACGGGAGGGTGGAAGGAAATGTACCATGTCCACACAGCTCCTGGGCATCCTCTGTTTCCTCAGCACAAGGGGAAAAGATGGGAGGAGATGAAGTGCGCCAAGCCTCCTCCCCTGGGTCCAGCAGCAGCAGTCACTGCAGAAATCTCACTCCCCTCAATCCAGCCAGGTGGTTTGACCACAACCCTAACATGTGAGGACAGTCAGGACTGGAACAGGATGAAAAGAAGGATTGCTATGTGTCTGAGAAGACTGCTAATGCTGCCTGACACTCTAAAGAGCAGATCTGCAAATAAAGTGGAACCTCTGTGAGGAGAGAAGAGCACTGACATCTGGAAAGCAAGCGGGTGGGCAAGGAGCTGTGCTATGTGCTTAGTCTATGCTTTAAGGATGTCCTTTAAAACAGATCCAAGCCTTGTCCTGGTTACCATGTGGGGAGCAGGAGCTGAGGGAGAGAGCTTTAGGTTTAGGACAAATGGACAGAGCTTAAGATGGGAGGAATCATCACCTGTCAACTGAGGGTCCACAGTGGCAGGTGAAGCTCAGTTCTTGAGTTTCCTCTTCACTATTCTTCCTGCAGCTGAAGTGGAGGTGGAGAGAAGAGGACATCACCATGACACTGGCCTACAAGGCATCCTATGTATAGAGCTCAAGCCTGCCCGGAGACCAGTGTTCTTCTACTCCTACCTGCTACAGAAAGGTTGCTTTTCTTGGCTATTAGAGACAGTTCCTAATGAAGTTCTGTTCTGAAAGATGATTACATGAATGATAATCCAGGTCTTTCTTGTGTTCTTTATTATTGCAATGTGTAGTAAGAGGTGAACTGAGTGTTCAGAAACCTAAGGGAACCACATCCTGTGACTCCTGCCTGTAGTGCTAGCAGCTTAACAGACTGAGTGCTGGTGGAGTGAGGTTCAAAATTGCCTTGACAGAGAAGTCCATGAGTCTGTGTCCCTCACATTATCAGCATGTAGGAGAATGCAAGGAATGGCTGACACAGTAGATGGCCAGCTAATCAAGTAGAGCAAATCCAAGGTCTCCAGTTCAAAAGTCTAGTACTGAAAAATAGAAAAAGTAACTTCAGAGAAGTATCAGTTGCCCTCCAATGTCAAGAAATTATGTTTGTTCGATGCAGAAATTAAGCCCCTGTGAGTGATCTACACACCCCAGTCACTTGGCTACAAAGTTAGCAGCAATAACAGGGTATTAGGCAGACACACCTAATCCACAAGAATTCAGCAACACCACAACGAAGTGCAGTAAAAGAAGTACATACATTCATATGCTCACAACTCTAGTTTTAACACAGTAATTGTTGCTGCTTTTTTTAATTGTTTGTTTTTGTTCTGATCCTGAGGCTTGAACTCAGTACTTGGGCTCAGCACTATACTACTTGAGCCACAGTGCTGCTTCCAGTTTTTTCTGTGTATGTGGTACTGAGGAATCAAATCCAGGGCTTCACGCATGCTAGGTAAGCATTCTACCACTAAGCCACATTCTTAGCCCAGTTATTTCTTTACTAGCTTCCTTTACCCAAGAGGAAACTCAAAAGTCTTTATAACTGCAGGTATTAGATCAGGAATCAAGAAAGAGACAAACTACTCTATACCAGGTGCTGGTGGCTCAAAACTGTACTACTAGCTCTTTAAGAGACTATCTGAAGATTCAAGTTCAAAGCCAGGGCAAGCAGAACAGTCTGTAGGACTCTTTCCTTCAATTAATCTGAAGATGTAGAGTTGTGTCTCAAGTGGTTACAGTTTTGATAATAAAAAAAGTCAACAATCACTGTAATGCATGCACACACACACACATGAGCACACACACACTAACACCGAACTACTGCCTAAGGAGTATTTCAACAGAGTCTCAGAAAGTTATGGGAAATATAAATTTAAAATGTAGAGAGCAGGAAATACATATGAAAACAGAACTGTGTAAAAACAATTGTAAACATATATACTGTTGCAACCACACTGATAACCAATGTCAATGTGGGTGTCAAGCCTTCAACCAGATCCAAGCCTGGTTCTGGCTTGGGTCTGGTGGATCTAGCTTAGTTCTGTGATGGATGAATCCTCCCTGAATATTAGCTCCTAATGTTTTAGACATTTTTTTCTATTTTAGAGAATGATACTGGAATTTTGATGGATATTGCACTGAATTGTAGATTATCTTTAGCCTTCTGTTCTTTTTCCCAATATTAATTCTGCCAAACCAGAAGTACAAGAAGCCTTTGCATTTTCTGGTCTTTTTAATTTTTTACAAAGGTGTGTGTGTGTGTGTGTGTGTGTGTGTGTGTGTGCCAGTACTGGGGCTTGAACTCAGAGCCTGAGCACTGTTCTTGAGCTATTGTGCACAAGACTAACAACCGTAGCTCCATTCCTGGCTTTATGTGTGTATTGGAAACAAGAGTCTCACAGACTCTCCTGCTCAGGCTGGCTTCAAAGCATGGTCTTCAGATCCCATCATCCTGTATAGCTAGGAGTACAGGCATAGTGCCTGGCTTTTCTACCCAGTTTGATAACTTCCTTGGTTGGGTTTATTACTTGGTTGGGTTTGTTTGTTTTCTTTGAGGCAATTGCACAAGGAGTTTTCCCACTAATTTCCCTTTGTATCTGCATACTTCAAGTAAACTGAAAAAAGTGACTTTTTTGTGGGTAAATTTTATAACCTACCAAAGGTATTTTTCAGCTCCAGGCTTTTGGCAGTTGAGCTTTGTAGTCCTTACGTGTAAGACCTATCACCTGGCAAATAGGGATAGTTTGACTTCTATCTTTCCTATTTGGATGTTTGTTCTATTTTTCTAATGTCTTTTTGTGTTGGCTAGAAATTTCAGCACTAAATAGGAGAACCATAGAGAGAGTAGGGATTCTTGTCTTGTCCCTCATTTGGGGGAAAATGCTTTCCATTTTTGCATATGTAGAACTAATTAATTCTAGGTTTTCCTTTTTTTAATAATTATTGAGATTAAATAATTACATAAACTTCACAAATTTCAGAGTACTGTGGGATAATGATACTTAAAGTCACGAACACATTTTAACCTTCACAAAGCAAATTGTCAGTTTCATGGTCTATATAGTTTGTGAATTCTATAAGCTTTGACAATACGACTATTTCTTCCACATCAGGTGATATGTACATTTCTTTCCTTTCGCTTAGTGTAAGCTGTTCCCTCTTTTCCTCTCATTCCCTCCCTTCCATCTCTGCCCTTGAGTTGCTTAGTTCATTTTCATTAATGTCCAGTGTAGCTGAGGGGCCCCTCTGTTGTATATTTTCCTGTTTCCCACTGATTCTGTACCTTTCTCCTAGCTTCCCTCAGATGTGTACAAATATATATATATATAT
>NW_012278899.1:0-1750 GCF_000151885.1 Dipodomys ordii
TTCCTTCCTTCCTTCCTTCCTTTGCCAGTACTGGGACTTGAACTCAGGGCCTCACAATCTTGCTATTTACTCAAGGCTGGTGTTCTACTACTTGAGCTATACTTGCACTTCTGAGATTTTGCTGCTTAATTGGACATAAGTGCCCAGGATGGCTTTGAACAAAGATCCTTAGATCTTAACCTGTAATTGCATATATGAGCCATTGACTCCTGGCTTTGTTCTCTTTTTCTTGAAGGTACTGAATATCTGCTGTCATTCACAGATAGACAGCTTGTCAGTATAACTGTGCCATGTGAAATTTTATTAGAGCACACACATATGGCTTATTTGTCTCTCTTTGTGAACATGTGTATACTAGTCTTACATTGTGTTCTCTATGACCATGCTCATGTTTGTGCATTTGTCTCTCTGTCCAGATTTATGCCTGTACTTCTGTGTATGCACATTTCGTGTGTAAATATATAGGTATACACACCTGTGTGTGCAAGAGCATCTGTGTGTTTACATACCTGTGTATGCAAATGCATCTGTGTGTGTGCACATCTGGAAATGTCAAGGGATGTCAGGCTTTTTTTTGAAGGCTACAAGTTGGTGCTACAGTTTCTTCCTTGAAATTTCAGAACCTCTAAGGACATAATTTTCTCATAAGACACAGAAGGCTGAGAGGGCAGCTGGTCTGGAAATTCCGTTTATGTTGCCCAAGGACATTGTTCCAGGCACAGGCTCTGGCCTGGCAGCCTGGAAGATAATAGGATCTGCAGGGAGATGTGGGAAATTCTGGATCTCTCTTTCCCTGCACTTCCCTCTCCCCGCTAACTCTAAAGTAGGAATGTGAGGGGAAAGGGGGACCATAGTGATTCTCACGTCTAACCCGCATTAAGCTAAGTTTTCCATATATAAGCTCCTCTGGTGCTCATCACAGCTCTTGCTGGATTATTAATCCCAGTTTTCAGGCAGAAATGTGAAGGTACAGTGGATTTCAGTACCTTGCCAAAGTTGGCTGTCAGGTAGAATGGCATCAATGCTGTGCTCATAACACTAAGTTCTTTTGGGATATAACCCATAATCTAGAGAGCTCTTGTTTCCAGTGACTAGAGGTCATACCTGGCCAAAAGGCCAGCACTAGGAAGTTAATGCTTTGCCCTTCTCACCTGTGTTTCATTCTTCTCTTTGTCTGAAGGTGTCCATAATATCCATCTAACACCCACAGCTTCCTGCTGGGTCACGGCTGGGGTTAGAACTTGTCCTCTCAGACCACTTCAGCCTCCAATAGATTTAGCTTCAAAACTGTCTGTGGTTGTGGTCACTGTCTCCTGGACCTTCTTTCTACCTTCACTGGTTTTTCCATATTGAGCAAATGAGTCTGTGCTATCATAAGTATGTACACTAATGGCATTGAATATTAATTATATCCATGGGACAAAATGCAGGAGCTAAAAGTGTGGTTCAAGTTTGGAAAACCCAACCTCCTCTCTTGACTTACAAAAGGGAAGGGACTTCCCATGTTACACAGAACCAAGATGGTATATTGGTCTTGAACTCAAGCCTTGTGGTTTCGAACTTGGTACTTCTCTTACTTTAACTATTTCTAATTTTTTTTGGGGGGGTACGGTCATGGGGCCTGAACTCTGGGCATGGGTGATGTCCCTTAGCTCTTCAGCTCAAGGCTAGTGCTCTACCACTTGAGCCACAGCGCCACTTCCGGCTTTTTTCTTTTTGCTTATGTGGTGCTGAGGAATTGAACCCAGGG
>NW_012278900.1:0-2436 GCF_000151885.1 Dipodomys ordii
GGGAGGGGGACGGCAGCAGAGTAAGATGGGACCCAGGTAGTCTGGAAGGTGGAAGTCAACAGTTGGAGGAGGGTTCAGTTTCAGGTCCTGATCCAAGTGGGCCAGGAGGGGGTATGAGAACCCGCTATTCCAAAGTGATGGTGGAGCCCTTGGCTCCCTGGTTGCTGTCTGCTGGGAGTTCAACGTTTGGCCAAAGTTATGGGGACTGTCCTGTCAGGGACTGACATCACTCCCAGGAATGAGGACTGGGGCTGGACACGGAGAGTACCAGGTGTGTCCTCCGAGCTGGTCCATCAATGGTGAGATGCTTTTGGAACAAAAGGCATTAGGGACAGAAGAGCAGCGGTATCTGCCACTGTGTGCCCCCCCAGGGCCTGCCCTGGCCTGGACCAGGGCTACTTTACCCTCATCATGTTCCGTAGGTGCAGCTGAGAGGCGGGAAACAGATGAGGCCTGCCTAGGGCACCTCAGGCTCCCATGCTCACTCTGTCCCTGGGGCAGCTGCTTTTCTTCTGGGCCTCAGCCTTCACATCTTTTAACCAAAGTAGCAGCGATGTTGCTTCGAGGCTCTTCCCAGGGGAGAAGCTGGACTGGACACTGACACCTTCCGATTCGGTCAGAACCCAGGCTGGTGTGGAGCCCAGCCTTCACAGCAACTTGAAATGACTACAGAGAGAGAAGGAGTGGAAGGTGAAAGTAGAGAGAGGGCACTGGACACTACAGCCAGGTGCACCCAGGGCAAGCTTGAAGTGGGACCCACAGTGAGAACTGGGGTGAAAGTGTTACCCCAGACCAGGAAGTTGCTTTACTGCCAGGGGCGTAGTCTTGAGTCTTGGCTACCCTGGTGTGGCCCAGAGCAGTTAGATGACTTTAAGTAGCTGTGAGGGCCACTTGTGCATTTGCAGGTTGGACCACACTTAGAATGAGCACTGAGGGAAACTGGCCAGTGCTGAGGAAGGGGATATGGGTGGCAGGCGCAAGCAGGTGGTGTCTCTGGTCCCATGTCCAGTGAAGACACCGAGGCTCAGAGACATGAGCAAATGCATGAAGGCCAATTTCTGGAGCCCATGTGAATGTGTGGGGCTGCTCAGCTCCTGCCTGCTGCTTCCATCCTTTATGTTTTACTCCTCAGTAAGGGTTCTTGGGCCTGTAGGCATGGAGTAGCCTGGAGTTAGTCAGAGGTTATTGTCCTGGGTCCACTCTGGGTAGGCCTGTTGGAGCAGAGCCTACACTACATGTGGTCTCTAAATGCTGGACCTGTGGATCTGAGTGGAGACTGTGTCTCAGCCTGGGTTATATACTAGAGTCACTTGGGGATTTTTTTTCCCCCCAGTATTGGGGTTTGAACTCAAGGCTTCTAGCTCTCACTTGGCTTCTTTTTTTTTGTTCAGGGCTGGCATTCTACCACTTGGCCTATATCTCTACTTCTGGCATTTTGCTGGTGTTACCTGTCTCTGGTAGGAGCAGAGGAAGGCAGCTCTGCTTTATGCAGTGGTAAGAGGCCACACCACACGGCTCCTCATCACCACTGGATCCATGAACCCTTGACCTACTACCTGCCGATGCCAGCAACACATGTCCCAAGTGTGCACTGTGGTCTTGGGGCCACACGTATGGGGGGGAGCAGAGGCTGCTGGGCCTCTCCCTGAGCCAGGCCTTTAGGCATCATGCCCCATGCCCAAGAGGGGGTGAGCTGAGCACTCTGTTTCCTGCAATACAAATACCCCAACACCTTCAACCCTTCCTTTTGTCTTAGGACCCTGTTTGTGAACCTAGGGCTCCTAGGGTCTTTTCTGGATAAGGACTTGGGGGTGCTCATGGTGTTTGGGGTGGGGGTTGGGAGTGTGGTTTGATGGTGATACCAGTTTTTTTTTCTGTTGAGTTTGTGCCGTGCAGAGCTGGTTCGTGTATAACCCTTCTGACTCTGCAGCTGGCAGTGATTGCTAGTGTCACAGTTTCACTACTGGCTGCTGCCACCTTCTTGAAATACATGGACAACAATGGTTGCATGAGGTAGATCGGAAGAACTTTATTCAGGAGAAAAGTACCCCAGTCAAAGTCCACTGCTGCTCTGCCCCATGTAGCTGAGTCTAGGGTTTTTATACCCTGGGCTGCACTCTGATTAGTCATACCCTAAGCAAATAAGGCCTAGGACAACCAGCCAACCAGAGAAGATCTGTGGCCTCATAGTTTTGGGTGTGGTTTATCCCTTATGATAATGAGATGTTTTGGAAGGTGACTTCTCATTGGTTGGGTCATGAGACATTCTAATGGTTGTTTACCTACTTGTAATTCTCAATCAGGTCTGCCCTACAGCGCTTACCCTCAGGGATGTAGGGAGGAAACTAGAACTTTAGGATATGGAACTAGGGAGAAGTGAAGTCTGATGTCTTTTCTCTGCTGGGGTTTCTTTTGGAAACAAATTTTTTTTTTTTT
>NW_012278901.1:0-1593 GCF_000151885.1 Dipodomys ordii
GCCACTTCCGGTTTTCTGGTGGTTTATTGGAGATAGGAGTCTCACGGTCTCTCCTGCCCGGGCTGGCTTTGAACCGCGATCCTCAGATTTCAGCCTCCTGAGTAGCTAGGATTACAGGCGTGAGCCACCAGCGCCCGGCCCTACTATCTTTTTTTAAAGACATGATCTTTCTATGAAACTCAAACTGATTTCAAACTGGTGGTCTTACATCAGCCTCCCTTGTGTACCACAATGTTAAGGTGGTGTGTGTGTGTGTGTGTGTGTGTGTGTGTGTGTGTGGTCTTACATCAGCCTCCCTTGTGTACCACAATGTTAAGGTGGTGTGTGTGTGTGTGTGTGTGTGTGTGTGTGTGTGTGCGTGTGCATCCCTAGGACTTCTACCTAGGGCTTGGATGTTACCCTCAAGCTCTTGCTCAAAGCTAACACTCTAGCACTGGAGCCGTAGCTCCACATCTGGCTTTTTGAGTGGTTAATTGGAGATGAGAGTCTCACAGACTAGCTGGGCTAGCTTCAATCAAGAGTCCTCAGGTCTCATCTTCCTTAGTACCTAGGATTACAGGTGAGAGCCACCAGTGCCCAGCTTGTTTATATATATTAAAAAATGGCATAAAGCTTGTCTTCTGTGAAATTTTCTTGAACCCCCTTCCTTCATCATTTAGGCTACTAATGTACCATGCTTTTCCAAACTGCTTGAAATGTATATCATGTTCATTTGTTTTTGTATTTTCTACTGGCCTTAGTGCAGAGCCCCAAAGTACTATGCACTTGGTAATATTAGCAAGGTTGAAGGGGAGTTGGAATAATATGCAAGCAGTAGAAGTGGCACTGTGGCTCAAGTGGTAGAGCACTTGCCTTGAGCTGAAGAGCTCAGGGACAGCGCCTAGGCCCAGAGTTCAAGCTCTAAGACAGAAAAAAAATCCTAAATTAATCAAGCATTATACATTATCTCACAAACTCCTTAGCAGTCCATGAATAGAGTTATCTGTGCTTCTCAGATAAGGAATCTGAGCATCAGAGTGATGAAACAATTTTTTTACTAATGGTCATGCAGCTTGTAATGGCAGAATTTAGCTTCATACTCCAACTGTACATGATGCCAAAAGTATTCTTTTTGTTGCATATTGAATGGGTGGTTTGTCTAACATTTGTTTGCTGTCTTTTCTTTTCTTTTTTTTTTTGCCAGTTGTGTGGCCTGAACTCTGGGCCTGGACGTTGTCCCTCAGCTCTTCAGCTCAAGGCTACCTCTCTACCACTGGAGCCACAGGGCCACTTCTGGCTTTTTTTAGCTTATGTGGTGCTGAGGAATTAAACCCAGGGCCTCATGCATGCAAGGCAAGCGCGCTACCACTGAGCCACCTTCGCAGCCCTTGTTTGCTGTCTTGATTGAAATAAATTTTTTTTGGGTCCAGTAGTGGGGCCTGAACTCTGGGCTTGGGTGCTGTCGCTCAGCTCTTCAGCTCAAAGCTAGCTCTCTACCACTTGAGCTACAGCACCACTTCTGGCTTTTTTCTTTTTGCTTATGTGGTGCTGGGGAATTGAACCCAGGGCCTCATGCATGCAAGGCAAGCGCTCTACCACTGAGACACCTTCCCA
>NW_012278902.1:0-2069 GCF_000151885.1 Dipodomys ordii
CACACACACACACACACACACACTGCCATTTAGTTCGCTCACCTTTGTGCCAAAGTCACACCATACATTCCCACAATCCCATAAATCTTAAAATGGTAGCATTGATTCAGGAATTGTCTAACACATTTATAAGATTATTTCTTTGTTGCTTTGTATGTCCCTCCTACATGGTATAATCCCTGCTTTCACTGTATTTGATGTCGGTATAATTTGTGGAGGGGAAGGGAAAAAACAAATCGTTTAAATAGGGATACAGTTGGACCCATTGCAGCAAGGATATATACAAATCGTTACGTTGAAAACGAACTTTACAACTTTGGGTGGGGGAGGAGGCGAATTGGGGGGCGGACAGGGGAGGATGGGAAGGGATGGGAAGAGGAAACAAAGGAGGAGGCTACAATGCTTGACAAGAAATGTACTCAATATCTTGCCCATGTAATTGTAACCCCTCTGTACAGTATTTTCACAATTAAAAAAAAAGGAAACAAAGAAGGGATCAGGGCAGGAGGAAGGAAGCAGAGTAGAAGGTAAAGACACTAAAAAACGCGGTTAAAAAAAAAAACTTTATGGAAAATACCAAAGGATGCATATGCTTCTGAAATGGAGAAGAAAATTAAAACCTGTTAAAGATTAAGCAAACCCCTTTTCTATTGATACAACTTTCTAGCACAAAAGAATGTTTTGTAAATGGAAGAATAAACCACTTGAAACTGCATCTGGGGATATACCATGGGGGAGAGACATACACAGCAACAAAGAAATCATCTTATAAATATATTAGACACAATAGCAAGAAAGAAAAAGCATTTGAGTCTTTAACTTGGGGTTCATTTCCTTGTTTTCACTGTATTTGATGTTGGTATAATTTGGGGAGGAAAAGGAAAAAAGCAAATTTTAAATAGGGATAGAGTTGGACCCATTGCAACAATGAGATGTACAAGATATTATGTCGAAAAACTAACTTTAGAACTTGGGGGTGGGGAGGGAGAGCTGGGCAGGGATGGGAAGGGGAAACAAAGGAGGAGGCAGAAGCAACAATGCTTGATAAGAAATGTACTCATTACCTTGCCCCTGTAATTGTAACCAATCTGTATGGTATTTTCACAATAAAAAATATTTAAAAACTTATTAACAAAAATAAAAAAGAAACTGTATCTGGCTTCATATGTTGTAAGGCCTATTTAAAGTAAGTCTTTTTTTTATTGGACAAGGTAATAAGTACATTTCTTATCAAGCATTGTTGCCTCCACTTCCTCCTTTGTTTCCCCTTCCCTTCCCTTCCCATCTCCCAACCTCTATCTCCCCAACCCCACAGTTATTATGTTCCTTTTTCAACATAACCACTTGTACATATCATTGTTGCAATGGGTCCACCTGTATCCCTATTATAATTTGTTTTTTCCCTTTCCCTCCACAAATTATACCAACATCAAATACGGTGAAAGCAGTGGTTACACTGTGGGGGAGGGACATACAAAACAACAAAGGAATCGCCTTATAAATATGTTAGAAACAATCGCAAGAAAGAAAAAAATACCCAAAACATTTGAATCCTTGGTTCATTTCACCTAACATCAACTTATCTGACCTTGTCTGCATTTCTCAGACATATATTAGTTATTGTAAATAAGGGAAACCACGAAACCTATGTTTCTTTGGGCCTGGCTTATGTCACTTAATATAATTTTTTCCAAGTCTTTACATTTCCTAACAAATAGGGCAATGTCATTCTTTCTGATGGCCAATAGACACATGAAGAAATGCTGAAACTCTCTAGCCATAAAAGAAATGTAAACCAAAACAACATTGAGATACCACCTCACCCCAGTTAGAATGGCTAGAATCAAGCCCTCTAATAACATCAGATGCTAGAGGGGAAGTGGACAGAAGGAAACCCTTCAGCATTGTTGGTGGGAGTGTAAACTTGTTCAACCATTTTGGAAAGCAGTATAGAGGTTCCTCAAAAGATTCCACATAGAGCTCCCCTATGACCCAGCAATCCCACTTTTGGGCATTTACCCAAATGATCACAAACAAGACCATACTAAAGCTACCAGCACAACTATGTT
>NW_012278903.1:0-1620 GCF_000151885.1 Dipodomys ordii
CATTGTTGCAATGGGTCCACCTGTATCCCTATTTAAATGATTTGTTTTTCCCCTTCCCCTCCACAAATTATACCGACATCAAATACAGTAAAAGCAGGGGTTATACTGTGAAGGAGGTTAAGAAGTATTTTCTAGACCTGGACTTTCTACAAGGTTTATAGATAGATAGATAGATAGATAGATAGATAGATAGATAGATAGATAGATATAGATAGATAGATAGATAGATAGATAGATAGATATAGATAGATAGATAGATAGATAGATAGATAGATAGATAGATAGATAGATCTTTATTATGGAACCATCTGAAGATGGTTCCATGATATTTTTGCTGCCGTACCTACATGGAACATTAAAATGTAAATGTAATATGTAAATGTAAATAGTAGTATGTTCTACATCTCTTTTCAATCTAGTAGTATTCAGTAATTTCATCCAAACCTCAAAAATGTTTAGCCAACAGCTCTACAGAAGCCACACAAAGGCTCCTTTGATTATAAATTCTAGAGAAGTGATTAAAATCGAGACATAGTTATATTAAACTCTTTCGACAAAGAAAACTGAGAATAGTAAACAGCAACTCAATGGAAGCAAGTGGTCATAATACTCGCAGAAAAACAAAACCAAGCCCTCCATTGCAATAGTTAGTACAAAAGTGTGGAGAATATCATAGTTTTATTCCTTGTCTTAGAATGAAGCCCCTCGGTATTTTATCTGAGCCTCTGGTCTGTCCATGTCCTTCGTGTGTAAACATCTTTTGTGATTCTGGTGAACTTGCCAACACCCTGCCCTTTTCTTCTAGCACATCTACAGAGCAGGTTTCCTTGCTTCGAAATGTCTCCATGTTCACTCATCCACAGTAAATCCGTATTTATTTCAGCCATGTTTTTTGTTATAAAATCCTTGGTTGACTTTATTTCATCATTTTCTTCTCTTGTCATCTGTTTTCTATTGAGCCAGATGAGACGTCGGCCATGGCTTGAATCATGGCTCTATTAAATGTTCTGTCTGTTTTCCTCCGGCTACCTCTGAGATGTTCCTTCGTCTGTGGTTATCAACAGCTGAAATATGAGGTGTCTCTGTGTGTCCTCTCTGAATCAGGCCGCTCCCCCCGGTACCCTGCAGGAACACGTGTTCCTCTCGGCAGGGCATTGTGCGCGGCCGGCTACAGAACGCCTTCAGAGCTGCCGGCTTTGTTCTGGTGAATCCTCCCGTCCAGCCAGGACTTAACTTGGTTTTCCTTTAGTTCTAGGGCCTGGCCCTCCGGGGTCCTCTCACCTCAGAAGCAGGCTTTGTGGGGCCCTCACCAGGGCATCTGCAGGCTCTCCGTCCGCGGGACTCACGGTGGCCTGTGCGCTCTGCTCCTGGTGTGGCTGCTCTCTGTAGACCTCACCAAGGCTCAGACTGCTGGCAGGTTCCTGTGGGGAGCTGGGGCCTTCCCTGGCTTCCTCAGCCACAGGCCCAGATTGGAGATGCCACCTGCCCGAGGAGCCCATTCCCGTCTCCTCCCGCTGCTCCTCTAGCTTCTGCTCATCACCTGGACTCCATGTTCTTCATTGCTCCTGCTCTGTAGCACCTTCCTCCACCCTGCAGACCAGGCCAGCGGGGCCCGGGGCG
>NW_012278904.1:0-2278 GCF_000151885.1 Dipodomys ordii
TGAACTCTGGGCCTGGGTGCTGTCCCTCAGCTCTTCAGTTCAAGGCTAGCGCTCTACCACTTGAGCCACAGTGCCACTTCCGGCTTTTTTTTTTTCTTTTTGCTTATGTGGTGCTGAGGAATCAAACCCAGGGCCTCGGGCATGCAAGGCAAGCGCTCTACCACTGAGCCACCTTCCCAGCCCTTCTTTTTTTTTTTTTTTGGCCAGTCCTGGTACTTGAACTCAGGGCCTGGGCACTGTCCTTGAGCTTCTTTTACCCAAGGCTAACACTCTACTATTTGAGCCACAGCACCATTTCTGGCTTTTTCCGTTTAATATGGTACTGATGAATTGAACCCAGGGCTTCATACATGCTAGGCAAACACTACCACTAAGCCACATTCCCAGCCCTATTTTCTAAATTTTTTAAATTAAAATTCTTTTTTTCTACTACAATTGTGGGAAATAGGCTACTAGGCATACTAAAAAGTCTTAGAGCATTTGTTGATCCTAGATGAAACCAGATTGTGTAAGAGTGCTTAATGTAAGTGACATGTTTTTTTCCTGATTTCAGGTATTAATTGAAGAAACAGACCAATTATGGAAAGTTCATTGCCACCGAGACTTTAAGGAAGAAAGACCAGAAGAGTACGAGTCTTGGCGGGAGATGTACCTGCGGCTTCAGGATGCTCGAGAGCAACGGCTGCGAGTGTTAACCAAGAATATCCGATCTGCACATGCCAACAAACCCAAGGGTAGGGACAGGGGACTGGTAGCTGGGAAAGGTCTCTTGCTCTGCAGGTGGACAGGACTGGGCTTGTCTTTAGCTACAATCCTTGTTGTCACACTGGGGTTATTGACACTGATAATCCCCTGGTTTGGGGCACTTGAAAGCCTGTCCATTACTTAATAGCAATGTCTCTGCTCAAGACAGACACTAACATCCACATTTCTCCACAGGCCGACAAGCCAAGATGGCCTTTGTCAACTCGGTGGCCAAGCCACCCCGTGATGTGCGACGAAGGCAGGAGAAGTTTGGAACGGGAGGGGCAGCTGTCCCTGAGAAAGTCAGGTGAGAGCTTTGTCTGCTCAGGGCAACGAGCCCGAGGGAGCTGCACAGGCAGGCAATGTGGGCTGTGAGACTGGGAGGTAGACCTCCCTGAGCCACAGCTTCCTGGACGGCAGCATGGGGTGGGCTCAGGCCAGTAAGTGGTCAGCAGACCTGGCTGATAGGAGGATGCACTTCCTCATGCTTTCCCTTATTTAAGTAGTACAGATTTCTTGGGTGACCAGATTATTTCTTCTAGGCCACATAAACAGTTTCAATGAAGTCTGACACCTCAATAGAGAGGTAAAGGTTGGCTGAGAGTTGCTAACACAGTGGCTGCCAGGCCCACTGCTGTGCCCAGCACGAGTCTGCCTACAGCAGGCCAGCTTCAGGCTGTGCATACAGGAAGCAGATTTCTTCCACTGGCATTATCCCCTTTGTTCTGATACAGGATTAAGCCAGCCCCGTACACATCAGGAAGCAGCCATGTTCCCGCCAGTAGCAGCAATAGCTTCACTGCCAGCCCAGAGGAGCCAGCCTATGACGGCCCCAGTACCAGCAGTGCTCACCTGGCTCCAGTGGTCAGCAGCAGTGTGTGCTATGATCCTAGAAAACCCGCTGTGAAGAGTAAGTAGCTTGGATGCCTGCTCAGATATTCAGAATGCTTTTGAACCCCTTGGATGTCATTGTGGCTTGTGTCGGTGTGGTTTGTAGGATGCCTGGCACCTGCTCTGCTCATTGGGACAGTCGGCCCTGACCCTGCTGGGTCCATGCCAACATGAACCCACTGACTGTTCATTTGTGTACTTTACTTTTTTTTTGGTCAGTTGTGGGGCTTGAACTCAGGGCCTGGACACTGTCCTTGAGTTTTTGTTTTTAAGGCTAGCACTCCTCCACCTTGTTAGAGTGGTTAACTGGAGATAAGAACCTCATGGACTTTCCTGCTTTCCTGCCTGGCCTGGCTTTGAACCCTGATCCTCAGGTCTCAGCCTCCTGAGTAGCTCGGATTCAGGTGTGAACCACCTAGCTTGCTTTTTTTGTTTGTTTGTTTGTCGGTTGTGGGGCTTGAACTCTGGGCCTGGGCCCTGTTCCTGCACTCTTCAGCTCAAGGTGAGCACTCTACTGCTTGAGCCACTGCTTGAGCCACAGCTCCACTTCTGGTTTTCTAGTGGTTTATTGGAGATAAGAGTCTCATGGACTTTCCTGCCCGGGCTGGCTTTGAACCATGATCCTCAGATCTCAGCCTCCTGA
>NW_012278905.1:0-4503 GCF_000151885.1 Dipodomys ordii
CGGCCCGCCGCCCGCGCACGTGTCTCGAGGCCCATCCCTCCCGGGTCCGGGGTTGGGGCGCTCGGCCTGCGGCTCTTCTGTCAGTTTTGTCCACGCGCCCTCATTGGCTGTCTTCGCCCAGGGGGCGGAGCCCAGTTACCAGCCAGCCAATGAAAAGTGCGGGTGCGACAGGTCTGACTTTTGAGAGTTTGAGGCTGTGTTGAGAGTTGGAGTTTGAGGCCAGCGTACCCCACCCCCCACCCCCTGGAAGTTTAACAACAAGCCTGAAAATGTCGACTGTCTGCTAGGTCTCCACCTGTACAAGTTTATCATGTGGTTCTTAGAAAAACTCTGTAGCCTGGGTAATTCTGTTACCCCCATTAGCAGAAGGGAAACTGAGTCCTGGGGGTGGTTAAGAAACTTACCCAAGACCTCACAGTGGGGACAACCTGTGCCATTTGCACTATGGAGTGCCGACTGTATGCAAATGGGAGGAAACTGGAGGCATCAAGTTGGCAGAAGGGCTGCAGCTCAGGCCCTGGAACAGATAGACCAAGTCTGGAGATGAGTAAGTGAGCATTATGTGAAGACAGGGCACCTCAAGGCAGGGAGCCGAGGAGGCTTCCCTCCTCAGCCGCCCTCTCCAGTGCCCTGCCCCTCAGTAGGGATGCAGTACTTGGGGATGATGAAGAGCTTAGGGTAGGCAGGAAGGAGCTTTCATAGGAGAGGTATAAATCTCACAGCACTGGCTGTGAGATGGGAAGCAGTCGCTAGACTTGCTTGCATGCTTGCTTGCTTTCTGCCTTTCTTTCTTTCTTGTGTGTGCTTGAACTCAGGGCCTAAAAGCTGTCCCTTGGCTTTTTAGCTCGCGGCTGATGCTCTCCCATTTGAGCCACAGCTCCACTTCCAGCTTTTTGGTGGTTCTTTGGAGATAAGAGTCTCATGGTAGCTGGGCAGAGGAGGCTCACGCCTGTAATCCTAGCTGCTCAGGAGGCTGAGATCTGAGATCATGGTTCTAAGCTAGGCCGGGCAGAAAAGTCCCTGTGAGACTATTATCTCCAATAGTGAATTACTCCAAAAAGCCGCAAGTGGCGCTGTGGTCCAAGTGCTAGCCTTGAGCACAAAGAGGTTCAGGGACAGTGCAGCCAGCACCCAGGCCCTGAGTTCAAGCCCCAGGACCAGCAAAAACAAAACAAAAGTCTCATGGACTTTCCTGCCTGGGCTGGCTTCAACCCACAGTCCTCAGATCTCAGCCTCGTGGGTAGCTAGGATCACAGGCTTGGGCCACCCGCTAAGCTTTGGTTTTAAGGGTGTGTTCACCATTGAGAGGCAGGCTGGAGGTTCCCCAGCGCTTCCAGGCTGTTGGTCCCTGCAGCCTTAGTTCTTGGGTGCAGTATTTGAGACCTGGTCCTCCCATATCCCAAGCCATGTGCTTCCGAGTATCTGCCCACAAATGGAACTGAGCTCTGTGCCCCCTCCCCTGGCTTCTCCCTTCCTGGCAGTTCAGACCTACCATCTGAGCAAGTGATGGTGGAGAGTGGCTTTGTCATCTGCCAACACCAGGACTGAGCCGGGATGATTTCAGATGCTAGGGTATACCGTAGATGTAACTGCGCCTTGCCTCTTACATCCTGGCAGTAGCCAGCAGAAAAGCAGAGACCGTCTGTGTGAAAGAAGAAAAGGTCTATACAAGTTGAATTCACAACTTTTGCCTGCCAGTCATTACCTTACATGGGAAATCCTGCCATCTCAGATTGGGTTATAAACTAAGCCAGGCGTGGCAGCTCATCCCTGTAATCCCAGCACTCAGTGAAACGGGGATCACAAGTCCAAAGCCAGCCTGGCTTCGTCGTAGCAGAAAATGCCGTCTGTCTCAAAAACATCTAGCATAAGAAGTATAAGCCGGGCTGGGCGCCCGTGGCTCACACCTGTAATCCTAGCTACTCAGGAGGCTGAGATCTGAGGATCAGGATTTGAAGTCAGCCTAGAAAGAAAGCCCATGAAACTCTTATCTCCAATAAACTACTCAGAAAAAGCCAGAAGTGGCTCTGTGGCTCAAGTGGTAGAGTGCTAGCCTGCAAACAAAGAGGCTCAGGGACAGCGCCCAGGCCCAGAGTTCAAGCCCCAGGACCGGTAAAGAAAAATAAAAAGCATAAACTGAACTTTTCAGGATGTTCAACACTTTATGTATCCAGTGCAGCTCAAGAAAGATGAACATAAGAAGAAGTTTCTGGTTATTCTAGAATTCTACAGAAGAAAGCACCATACCTAAACACAGATTTTTTGGGGGAGGCTGTTGTGGATTGAACCCAAGCCTGGCATGCAGCACCAAGCATACACTCTGCTGAGTGCTGTTCCTCCAGCCCCAGGAGGTGTTTTTGTTTTGTATCTATTTACTTATTTAGTGCTGGTAACCAGTACTTGCATTTGGCTCTCACTAGTAAATATCTGACATTTGCTTGTATATAAATCTCACTTTATAGCTGTTTGTGGCTAGCATTTTTTTCTCTTGATAGCAGTTTTTATATAGAAAAAGATTAGAATCTTGGAGGAGACAGTTGAAATAGTGAGGCAAATTGAAGTCCAAAATGGGAAAGGAACAGAAAAGTCAAAAGGTAGAAAGGAGAGTGGAAAGTCAGCGTAGATACAATGAAGTGAAATGAAATGCTTAACTACAGAGTCTGCCAGCGCACCTTGAGCTGGGCTCAAGGATCATGTTTGCAGAACTCAGAACCAAAGGCTAGAGGGAGAGGCTGCTTTCTGAGTCCTGAACTCTTGGAGCAGAGGCCTGTGGGGGGCCCAGGCTCTTACCTGAGGCCTTGCAGCTTGAACCCAGCAAAGTTGGGATCCTGAGCATGCTGTCTATTTGAAGAGCCCACTCTGCACCTCGGCCCCAGCCCAGCCCAATCCA
The DNA here is from genome assembly GCF_000151885.1 of Dipodomys ordii. NCBI lineage: Eukaryota > Metazoa > Chordata > Mammalia > Rodentia > Heteromyidae > Dipodomys > Dipodomys ordii. Next base: position 2,891 of record NW_012278905.1, read on the forward strand.
GGAAGCTGTTGACAGAGAAGCTGTGTGATCCCTTGGGGAGACAGGAGGACAAGAGGACAGACCCCTCCCCAAAGGTGCTCAATGTTGGTGTCTTCTCTGTCCTTCACTTCCAGTATGGCCCTGACAGAGCACTGCCTGCCTTCCCCGCTTCCGAGTGTACCTCAGACGTGGAGCCCGATACCCGGGAGATGGTGCGAGCCCAGAACAAGAAGAAGAAGAAGTCTGGAGGCTTCCAGTCCATGGGTGGGTAAGGGAGCTGGGCCTCTAGGGCTTTGGGGCAACAGGAGGTCATCCTGATCTCTGCACTTGGTTACTAATGTCTGTTCTGGGATTTGGACAGCAACATCAGGAGGTTATTATGTTCTCTGCACTTGATTAAGGATGTCTGCCCTGGGCTCAGCATTGTGGTATAAGTTTGGTCTCTAATCAGTCGAGACCTTTTAGTGTGTTTGGGGGCAGGTCGCAGGCCTGAGGCCAGGGGAACAAATGGAAGCAGAGACAAGGAGGGCTTACTACCTGGCAATACAGCTTTTCAGAGGAGGAAGGAGAAGGCCAGAACACCTGCTAGCAGGAAAGGAAACTGCTCTAAACACAGCAGCAGCTGCTGGAGCAGGGATTGAGACCGTGAGGAATTAGGAAACTGATGAGCTCTGCCCACCAGAGTATTAAAGCAACAAGGTGAACACAACCTTAGAAAAGAAGAGGAGGGGGAGGCGTGGTGGTGCCTGAATATAAGCCCAGCACTGGGGAGGATATTGGGAAAATGTAAGACAAACATGTGACTCTGTCCCAAAGCAACAGGTGAAGAAGAATGTCCCAGCCAGAATCCAAAGAAGGTCCGAGCCCCACCCTGTGTAAACCCCCACCATCTTATTTAATCTCGTAGTTTCTGCCCTGTCTCTATCTGTTCTCCCCATTGTTCATTGACCATATGGTCTTTGTCGTGTAACATTTCCCGTGCCGCCTTGTGTCCCAGGCCTGAGCTACCCCGTGTTCAAGGGCGTCATGAAGAAGGGCTACAAGGTGCCCACACCCATCCAGCGGAAGGTGAGGGGCTGGGAGGGACCAGAGGGCTGGGGCAGGGGAAAAGGAGAGGCTGGGAGGGCCCGGGGATCTGGGCAGACCCTGACAGCACCCCCACCGGTGTCCTGCAGACCATCCCGGTGATCCTGGATGGGAAGGACGTGGTGGCAATGGCTCGGACGGGCAGCGGCAAGACCGCCTGCTTTCTCCTCCCCATGTTTGAGCGGCTCAAGGCCCACAGTGCCCAGACAGGGGCCCGGGCCTTAATCCTCTCACCCACCCGGGAGCTGGCGCTGCAGACTATGAAGTTCACTAAGGAGGTATGTTGGGGTGCTGGGCGTATACCTGGGGGTACAGCTGGGGCCGGCTAGGAGCTATGGGCAGACCGCCTCAGCCAGCCTCCCCCTCCCCCAGTGCCTCTTTCTCCCTTTCTCCACAGCTGGGCAAGTTCACCGGCCTCAAGACGGCCTTGATCCTGGGCGGGGACAAGTAAGGGTCCCCTAACCCCATGCTGCTGTCGCTCTACAAGCACTTCCATGGTCTTAGTAACAGAGTTCCTCTGCGTGTTTTTACAGCCAGCGGGGGGGGGG
>NW_012278906.1:0-2175 GCF_000151885.1 Dipodomys ordii
GTGGTAGAGTGCTAGCCTTGAGCTGAAGAGCTGAGGGACAGCGCCCAGGCCCAGAGTTCAGGCCCCACGACCGGACCCAAAAAAAAAAAAAATTTACACGGTGAAGGGTAGGGGAGGGAAAATAGGAGCAATATGAGGGAAGGGGGAACAAGTTTGACAAGAAATGTACTTATTACCTTACTTATGTAACTGTAACCCCTCTATACATCACCTTGACAACAATAATAATGAAAAATATTACATGGGATAGGAAAAACACATAGGGATTGTTGAAACAGGCATTCTTCTGAATTAATAAGAGGTGATCTGATGCCATTTCTTTGACTTCTTTTCTTCTCATCTACTCTCATCGTTAGCATTAAGAATCATTAACTGTTCTTTGCGTGGTGAGTATTTTATTCCCAACTGTCTGTTTTACCAAGCTTCTCCTAGAACTCATTTCCTAAGCAGCTTTAACTATAGGTGTGTTTATCATGAGGCGTCTTCTGAAGAACCTTCTCCAAGTCCAAAATGAGCAACACTTTATTCTCTACCATTATCTGATGTTGACAACACCTGATCAAGTAGATGAAGATAACTAGCTTGAATTTCATCAACCATCTCCAGCCCTTTTTGAAACTATTTGGCATGCTCTACCCTTGGATCATCTCCAGATTCCCAACTGTTCTGCACCTCACCACGTCAAAAGCATTTGACATCACTGTTACAATTCACATAATTAAACACCTGCACTTGAAAACTGCTCAAGCTGAACCAGAACACTTGATGGAAGTACATACATGCTCTCAATGGGGTTGCATGTGGCTGCAGGCGCTGAAGTTTCAGTGGTTCCTGATCATGTAGTACAGAAAAGTGTCCAGGAGATTTCCTTGTATCTTCTTCTTAATGGCTTGTAGCTTAAAATAATTCCTCTGTCAAAGAGGCACATTTAGGGTTGCCTCTCTGAGCCACTTAAAAGCAAATGAGAAAAAAAGCCTTCATAGAACTCACATGTAAATGATTCATATTCTTTTTGATAGTCACACTTGAACAATACCCAGAAACTGATTCTGCATATCATTAGAAAACATGAAACATTCAACACTCTGATAAGAAGTTTCAGTTTTTCTGCGAAGGTGGCCATCACAATGATGCTTTTGGAATGAGTTATCTGGAGATTTGTATGACAGGCAGAGTCTGCATGTGGCTAATAGGACTGAGAAAGTTCCTATAACCTCTGAAGAACTAAAAATGCACAAGTAGGTCAACATCAGGTGATCATATTCTCATTGTCTGACCCGTTTCATCCCATCTTCTTTGTCCTGTTGGTGGTCTCTAGGCCTGCAGCTAACTATGGTAAGCATTCTCTTTCTCAATGCCAACTATTACCAAGTTTCCTTTTACATCGTGTCTCACATAAACAAATGTTTCAAGAATATCATTGGAAAACCGAGAATTAAAGAATAAAATCTCTAGCATTTTATCTTCTCAAACCTAACTTTCCTTAACAGCAAATATTTCAGGCCTCAAAAGGTAGCATATCTCCTGATGAATAGATTGCATAAATAATTTGACATGTACCCTGAACCAAGGTATATAAGATATAGACACTGACTAAAATCAGTAATGATCTGGATAGTTAATCTTGATGGTCAACTTAATTGGATTGAGACAAGGAACATACTACTGGGTGTGTCTGTGTGGACATTTGCAGAGAGGACATGTGGAAGAGAAAGGGGTGATAGAGAGAGAACTGCTCTGAAGTGGGTGGTATCACCAATAGGCTACTGACCTTCAAGTTTCTGCAAAGTTGCTGCAGCAACTGTTATCATAACCCATGTATCAAAGGTGCTATCTCCAGCAAAGGTACTGGGGCATTCATAGTGTATCGCCAAGCTCCAAGCCTTATAGAATTAGTGATCTTTAAGTTGACTAACAGCTATTGAAACCATAGGGTTTATTAATGTTTTTGCCAAGGGGAATTTCTTATGAAGGGACTGTGATTCTTCTTTGAAAGCATGCCTGACATCTGAGTTGATTGTTGGGGCTTACCAAGGGAACTTCAGGGAATGAGGTTTTCCTGCAGTAACATGAGGACCAGATAAGAATATGCTTGTAGTTTAAGGATACAGGTGGACCTGTTGCAACAATGAGAAGTACAAGTTGTCATGTCCAAAATGAGCTTTACAACGTCGG
>NW_012278907.1:0-3105 GCF_000151885.1 Dipodomys ordii
CTGGGCCTGGGTGCTGTCCCTCAGCTCTTCAGCTCAAGGCTAGTGCTCTACCACTTGAGCCACAGCACCACTTCCGGCTTTTTTCTTTTTTCTTATGTGGTGCTAAGGAATTGAACCCAAGGCCTCAGGCATGCAAGGCAAGCCCCAGCTTTATGGTGTTTTAACTCTCCCTACTTACAATAACAAGTTTAATAAGGTTAAAGATACAAGATCATTATACAAAAAAGAATTCTTTATACATGAACATTAAGCAATTTGAAAATAAAATTAAGAAAAAAACAATTTTATAAATTCTGCCTGGGTGAAGGTGGCTCAGGCTTGTAATCCTAGCTAGTTGGAAGGCAGAAGTCAGGAGGATTGCAGGTCCAGGCCTGCCTGGGACTGCATGTGATAGTCCATGTCAATAGCTAAGTATGGTGGCACATGTCACCCTAACTACATGGGAAGTGTAAGTAGGTAAATAGGTCCAAACCAGCCAGAGCATACATTTGAGACCATATTCAAAAAAGTAAACACCCCTTTTCTTGTTCCCCTTTTAACTTTTTAATGGGTTTCAGTATTTTATTTTTATATTTGCATATAAAATACTTTAATCATAATTATGGTTCTATTACCCCTTCTTTTACCCTTTCCACTCATACTTTTGCCCTTCAATAGTTCCCAATAGTTCTCTCTCACCTCTCTCTCTCCCCCCCCCCATACACAGGTTTTGCATATTAGATAGAACATATGATATTGGTATTTCTCAGTCTTGGTTATTTCCCTTAACATGATAACACTTGTTTTATACATTTTCCTGAAAATGATAAAATTCAGTCTTCTTTATGGCTGAACAGCATTTCATTGTGAATATATTACCACATTTTCATTATTCATTTATTAGTTTGTTTATGAGTAGTTTATGTAGTAATTATGAATAGTGTTTCTAGAGACATGAGTGTATAGGTATCTCTGCTGTATGCAACTTTCATTCCTTTAGATATGTGCTGAGGAGTAGTATAGTTGTATCATGTGGTAGTTCTAATTTTGGCTTCTTGAGGAACCTCTATACTTATGTCCATATTAGCTGTACTAATTTATTTTTCCACCAGCAGTAAGTGTTCTACTCCAGGGGATGTTTCTTTCTTTCTTTTTTTTGTCTGTCATGGGGCTTGAACTTTGGGCTTGGGTGCTGTCCCTCAGCTCTTCAGCTCACGGGGAGTGCTCTACCGCTTGAGCCACAGCACCACTTCTGGTTTTCTAGTGGTTTATTGGAGATAAGAGTCTCACAGACTTTCCTGCCTGGGCTGTCTTTGAACTGCAATCCTCAGATCTCAGCCTCCTGAGTAGCTAGGATTACAGGCGTGAGCCGCCGGCGCCCGGCTTCCAGGGGATGTTTCTAATTCACCATCTTGTCCCCTCCATCTCCATGTGTAGTCAGAGCTGGTGACAGATTAGGTAGCTGCCCTGTAGGCTCTGAGAAGAAGGCTGCTTAGAAATTCTTGTTTGAGAAAGAGAAGTCACAATTCAGTTATCTATCTATCTACATCCACCAATTCACCCATCCATCCATCCATCCATCTATCCATTCATCCATTCCTCCAATCAACACCTGATCATTCATTCCATTTTACTAATTTGTGTTGCACCAAGCTCTCAAGCCACTTAGTAAAAGCAGTTTTTCCTTGTTGGGGAAAATGGGCCAAGTAATTTTTCCCCCATAAAACTTCCTCTAGTGATTCTTGAACTGGGGGGTTACAGAGCATAGACACTTGTGACAAGCATGATGGCAGATAGGCAATCTCAGGCAGCCCACAAAGATGGGATGATTCTGATCCTCTGCTAATTCCTTCCTTCCTTCCTTCCTTCCTTCCTTCCTTCCTTCCTTCCTTCCTTTCTCCCTTCCTTCCTTTCTCTTTCTCTCTCTCTCTCTCTCTTTCTTTCTTTTTCTTTCTTTCTTTGCAAGCTATTTCCAACAAAGCATCTTGTAAGCATGCGAGCTCCTTCCTGAATGCTCCTGTGTGGGGCATAGATCTTTCATCACCAAGCTAACTTGTAATCTTGGGGAAAGAAGGTTTTCAGCTCATTTTCAAGGAGGAAAAAAATGCAAGCAAAACAAAACAGCCACATCACGAAGCTGCTCCATGCAACGAGGCTTGCTCTGTTGAACTGTTATTACTCTGGGCTCTGGGCAGGCCTGGGCTGCCAGGAGGCCTCCCATCTCTCCCCTGCCAGTAATGAATGGGATCAGTGGGCTCTGGGAAGAAGGCTGCTTAGAAATTCTTGCCTGAGCAGTGGGAGCTGAGGAGGGAAAGAAAAGTCCTGTCAGGCCTTCCAGCTCTGTGATCCCTGGGAATATGCTGAAATCACACTTTTGCTCAACCTGCCCTCTCAGCTGCCTTCCCTGGAGATTCCCTCAATCCAAATTTTGTCTGTCTTTTAGAGCCAGACCAAGTTCCGCCCCCTGGGACCACAGTGTCTCTTTATCCTATAGCTATTCATTCATCAAAAATGTATCCACCACTTTTTCAGGGTCAGGCCAAAGTCAATGAACACAACACTTGGCTCCTGTGTTTATCCTCCCCTACCCACAATTAGGAAGGAAGGTATGGAAACCATTATGAGACAGTGTGTTGAATACCCATGATGACTTTGTACCATGACTGTAGAGACTGGTGTGAACTATGGTTTCATTTTCCTCACACTCTGGAGTGTCCTGACTTTCTCACTGATAGTACTATCAGGAAGGGTCTTGCTGTGATTTGACTGTCCCTCCAAAACTTGTGTTGCATTTCCTGGCAACTATATTAATATTAAGAACTGGGACGCTCACAAGGTGGTTAGCATGAAGGTGGATGAATGCTGTGCGGCTGGGAAGGGGTTGGTAATCCCGGAAGTGGGCTGGTTATGGAAGGAGGAGACTCTCTTCTGCTCTCTCACTTGTGCATAGATGCTCCTGCCCTTCTGTCTTTTGCCATGGGTTGATGCAAAGCAGGCCCCCACCGGATGCCAGAACCTTGTTCTTGGACTTCCCCAAACTGTGAGCAAATAAATTTCTGCTCTTTTTTTTTTTTTTTTTGGGTCCAGTCATGGGGCCTGAACTCTGGGCCTGGGCGCTGTCCCTCA
>NW_012278908.1:0-1732 GCF_000151885.1 Dipodomys ordii
GTCGTGGGGCCTGAACTCTGGGCCTGGGCGCTGTCCCTCAGCTCTTCAGCTCAAGGCTAGTGCTCTACCACTTGAGCTACAGCGCCACTTCCAGCTTTTTTCTTTTTGCTTATGTGGTGCTGAGGAATCGAACTCAGGGGCTCAGACATGCAAGGCAAGCGCTCTACCACTCACTGAGCCACCTTCCCAGCCCATAACTTTTTACCTGGGCTGGCCTTGAACTGTGATCTTCCTGCTCTCCACTTCTTGAGTATAGTATTACATGTGTGAACCACCACTCTTGGCTGAGACTGACTATTCTTGTATACTTTGTTCTTGGAAAGCATTTTATTTTTTATTTTTTGCTGGTCCTGAGGCTGAAACTCTGGGCTTGAGCACTGTCCCTGAGCTCCTTTTTTTTCTTTTCCTCTCAAGACTAGTGCTCTACCGCTTGAGCCACAGTGCCACTTTCAGCTTTTCTGTGATTAATTGGAGATAAGAGTCTCTCAGACTTTCCTGCCCCAGCTGTCTTTGAACCTTGATCCTAAGCTCTCAGCCTCCTGAGTTGCTAGGATTACAGGTGTGAGCCTCTGGTGCCCAGCTGTAAAACATTTTAAATATCACAACTTGTACTGACATATTTGTTGTCACTGGTGATGTATGTCTCCACTGGTTGAAAGCTCGTGGAAGCAGAAACCCAGTGCCTGCTATCGTAGTGATCAGCCAGTAGTAACTTCTTGTTAAGTGAACAGATGGGGAGCACTCTCCACCCCATCTCTCTCCATCCCAGCTCTCAGTGTTGGTGACACTGGAAATTAACCCAGGCAGCAGAGCTTGGGGAATACCTACTTCTCCTTGGAATACCTACTTCTCCTAAGAATGAAACCAGGGAGTGTCAATAGTACCCTTTGGTTCTAAGTGATGAGTGAATCTATTTTCACCACCAGGATGCACCAGGTGAATTCTGAAGCTAATATGTAAGGCAGAACTTCCCTTAAAGCTAAAACCCAGCCTGGTGCTTCTCTCTTCTTCTGAATAAAATACATTCTCCAGTATGAAGCTAGAGGTAATCCATGGCGTCTATTTCAGATTTAGGTTGGATTTGCTTATTATTTTGGAATCAGTACCTGAAGGTTGAAGAGGGAAAAATGTGTCAATGATGAGCAGATCAAGCTTTGGAAATTTATAGGAATAGAATAAAGAAAATTACTGTGGGTTTTTTTTTTTTGCCAGTCCTGGGGCTTGAACTCAGGGCCTGATTTCTGTCCTTGAACCTCTCTGTGCTCAAGGCTAGCACTCTACCACTTGAGCTACAGTGCCACTTCTGGAGATAAGAGTCTCATGGACTTTCCTACCTGAGCTAACTTTGAACTATGATGCTCAGATCTCAGCCTCTTGAGTAGCTAGGATTATAGTCGTGAGCCACCATTGTCCAATCTTCTTTTATTTCTCTCTTCTGCCTTCTTTTCTTCCCTTCTACCTTCTTTTCTTCCCTTTCTTCCTTCCTCCTTTCTTTTTTGACTTCAGAGTTTAAAAAAAAGTGTACTGCACATTTCAGGCTAAGGCTGGCCTTTAACATAATTTTACTCTCTTAACTTCCTGAGTGTTGGGATTACAGGCATCTACTAACATGTGCAGCTCCAATTAGGGTAATTTCTGCAGTGAGCACAGATTATGTAGGGCTTTATGGATTTTGCCATTGTGAATTATCAAATGATTCTTCCTCCTCCTCCTTCTCCTCCTCCTCCTCCTC
>NW_012278909.1:0-1734 GCF_000151885.1 Dipodomys ordii
ATATATATATATATCTTCTTTTAAGAAATATCTACTGAGATAAATAGCTCCAAATCTTCTCATAATATTTGTTTGGTTATTGTTTGAGTTCCTTATTTTTCTTTTTGAGTTCCTTATATATTCTCAGTATTGATACTCTATCAGATAAATTATTTGCAAATATTTTTCTTCCATTCTGTAGGCTGTCTTTACACACTATTGATTGTCTCTTGGTTGTGCACAACTGTATGGTTTGACATAACATTTGTTTAATTGTGCTTTCCTTGCCTCTATTTTTGAGTTCTTACTCAAATTTTGTCCATAAATATTATTTAAAATACTATATTTTCTTTGAGTGTCTTATACCACCTTAGTGTTAGGTCTTACCTTTTAGTATTTCATCTATTTTGAGTAGGTTTATTTAAAGGTGAAGAGAAAGGGATCAAATTTCATCTGAATGTTTCATCATCAAGTTTCATCTGATTGAAGAGGCTATGTTTTCTCCAATACATAAACTTAGTATTTCCATGTAACAAATGATAGCAATTATATGAATGATTTCTGAGTTATCTGTTATGTCCCAATAGTCTGTGTGCCACTTTTTGTGCTGATACCATGCTGTTTGTCTTAATATAGCTTTGTAATATATTATAATACCAAGTATTATGGTCCCATTTTGCTTTTTATGCTTGAGATGGATTTGGCTATCCAAGCTATTTGGTGTTTTTGTATGAGTTGGAGGATTGCTTTCTCCTTTTATGTGTAAATTGTTGGGATTTTTATAGAGATTGCATTCAGTCTGTGGATCTCTTTGGGTATTATGGATTTTTAAACAGTATTAATTATTCTACTTCATGAACAGGTGGTGTTCTACTTCGTGTGTATATCTTTTTTAGTTTCCTTAGTGATTCATAATTTTTATCACCAAGATATTTTCATTTTCTCCATTAAGCCATTTCATATGCATTTTTATAGTTTCTGGGAGGGATTCAGGAATATAGAAATGCTACTTGATTTTGTATTATAAAATGTGAAAAATTTTGTGGCAAAATCTATGTTGTTCTATCAATGAAATATGATCTGCAAATGACAATTTTAACTCTTGTTTCCCATTTATATACATTTCATTCCTTTAATTTGCTTAATTTATAGTCATCCTATCACTTATTATTTCTATGGTCTTATTTCTTTCCTTCAACTAATTTACTCTTTTTTCCTTATTTTTCTACTTCCGTAAGTTGCATTGCTAGGTTCTTTATATGAGTTACGGTACTTTTCATTAACTCTTGTTTATATTTTATTACTATTAACTTTGGTCTTTAAATTGTTTTTGCTGTACTTCAAAGAATTCAGTAGGCTAATTTTTCATTCTTTTGTGATGTGGTGATTCGCCATTCAGGAAAGTATTATTTAATTTCGGTGAATTTGTATAATTTCCAAAGTTTCAGTTGATTATATATTTTATTTCATTGTGCTCACAATGCCCCATGCAATGATTTCATGTTTTTAACTTTCCCAGATTTGTTTTATGCCCTAACATATGGTCTGTCCTGGGGATTATTGAATGCCATTAAAAAGTTTATTGCTTCAAAAGCTGTCTCTCTAAGGTGTGCCATATCTTCCTGTTCTATTCTGGGTGAATTGGTTACTCAAACACAACATAGAAACCATCACTGCCTCCAATGAAATAGATGTATACACACACACACACACACATATACATATATATGTATGTATGTATATATATATATATAT
>NW_012278910.1:0-1692 GCF_000151885.1 Dipodomys ordii
AGAATTCCATTGTGTATATATACCACATTTTCTTGATCCATTCATCTACTGAGGGGCATCTGGGTTGGTTCCATATCTTAGCTATGGTAAATAATGTTGTAATAAACATAGTTGTGCTGGTAGCTTTAGTATGGTCTTGTTTGTGATCATTTGGGTAAACGCCTAAAAGTGGGATTGCTGGATCATAGGGGAGCTCTATGTGGAGTCTTTTGAGGAACCTCCATAAGTGTAAACTTGTGCATTTAATTTCTTGAGGAACTTCCATAGTGCTTTCCAAAAAGTTAGAACAAGTTTCTATTCCTATCAACCATGTACTAGTGTCCTACTGACACTTAAAAATAATTTTCTAGAATAACTCTGGTTTTCTTTTTCACATTGTAGCTATGTAGTCTTGATAATACTGTGTAGAGTGTAACATCCAGTAAATACTCAAGACCTTTTCTTATTGTGATTGTCATTATTGCCCATTTCAAGTGTACTTAGAGACGGCCATGTACAGGAAATTACTAGAGCAAAGGCCAAATATTTTCTATAAAAGTGTCCATTGCTATTTTAAGTGTATTTGCTTAAATATTTGGTTTCCTTGCACAGCAATGTATTTTTTAAAAATAAGACAGAATATTTCTCTCCCAAACCTATGGACATTGAGGCAGCCAGAAGCCTGGTGCACAGAGGAGGCAGTTTTATTTGTGGATGGAAAAGCTTGGGGCCTTCCCTGGGGACAAGGCCTTTCCACTATGGTTTCGTGTCAACAAGGGCCAGAGTGCATCCCCGCGGCAGAATCGATTGCTGGGTATGATTGAAACCACCCGCTTCTCCTAGAGTGATGACAGTTTGCTTAGACGTCACCTGTCCTTTCAGATCATATGAAATACCTTCCATCCTGCAGGCACTAGTGTAGAAATGCAGGTACGGAAAGAGACTCCTGTATGGCATGCCGGCACTTCCTTGCAGGAATCCATGTGTTCTAAAGTTCTTGTATATTCCTTTGGGCAAGATGTCTTTCAAAGCCTATATCCCATGCAAGTTAAAAATAAATGAGTGAGTAGAGAATCTTAGAAAGTATAAAATTCTGTTTGTGTATATGAGAGAGACAAAGAAAAGACAAGAGGAGAGGGAGAGTACAAGAGAGAAGAAGGATAGAAGGAGGTGGAGAAAGTGGAGAAGAGGAGGAGGGGGAAGAGGAGAAGAACAGAGAACAGAATAGAAAATAGACTAGAATAATAAAAATGTATTGATTTGTGCCAGTCCTGTAGCTTTTACTCAGGGCCTGAGCATGGTCCCTGAGATTCTTTTTCTCAAGGCTAGCACTGTACCACTTGAGCCACAGTTTCATTTCAGCTTTTTCTGAGTAGTTTACTGGAGAGAAGAGTCTGATGGACTTTTCTGCCCACGCTGGCTTCAAATTGTGATCGTCAGGTCTCAGCCTCCTGAATAGCTAGGATTATAGGTGTGAGCCACTGGTGCCTGGCTGAATAGTAGAATTTATGATGGGGCAGTAACTAAAAAGAAAGTTCAGAGGGCTGGGAAGGTGGCTCAGTGATAGAGCGCTTGCCTTGCAAGCCCTGGGTTCGATTCCTCAGCATCACATAAGCAAAAAGAAAAAAGCTGGAAGTGGTGCTGTGGCTCAAGTGGTAGAGCGCTAGCCTTGAGCTGAAGAGCTGAGGGACAGCGCCCAGGCCCAGAATTCAG
>NW_012278911.1:0-1209 GCF_000151885.1 Dipodomys ordii
GGCTCCGAGCGGGCGGGGCGGCGGAGCCTGCGCAGTGAGGCGCGAGCGCCGGCCGTGGCGCCCGTCCGCGTGTCGAAGCGATCCAGTACGGGTTTTCCGGGAAGGAGAGGCGGGGAAGGCGAGCCCGAGCTTCCAGGGGTGCTCGGGCCGCTGGAGGGGGCGGCGGGGATTGAGGGTTCAGCCCGCAGGCTTTCCGTGTGCTCCCGGGCGAGGCGTGGGATCCCGGGGAGCGCTTCCCGCAGCGGTGAACGTCTCCCCCGCGGCCCGGAGGAAAACGATCTGAGTGGGAAGGTTCAAAGAGAGCAGCAGCCGGCTAACCACTGCTGACACTTGGGTGGCCCAGCGCCAGGTGGGCCGTGGGGGAGCCGCCCGAGCTGGAGGCGTGCCCCGATGGTCCCCAGCCTTTGTTCTGAGCTGTTCCTCAGTACCAGATTTTAGCCTCCCCCAAGGCAAGGCTAGCACCCAGAAAATTAAAAAAAAAAAAAAAATGGCAAAGCCTCTTAGGATGTACATCCTACATAGTATCCACGGTGCACCTATAGTCAGGCTGTTTGGATGATTGTCGACAAAAACTGCCCTGTGGAATAGAGTGAGGGTGAAAATACTGGGGAATTCAGGGGTGTATGTGTATATGATATAGATGTCAAATTAGGGGGGAGGGGGCGGCTAAAGCAGTAGTTTCCAACCTTTGGCGTGCATCAGATTTACCTGGAAGGTTTCTTAAAGCAAACTTGAGCCCCAGCAGAGTTTCCTGATGAGTCATTCTCACCTGGATCCTGAGAATTCACATTTCATTATTAACCTAAGAAGGTACTAGCTTTTATCCGCTGGTAAGGCATCCTAGGTTTGCTTCTATGAGACGATAGTAAAAATGTATTTGATACAACTGGATAAATATAGTGTGCCGGCCGAGCGACTATGGGGTTTTCAGTCATTCACCTGATACAATATTGTTCACAGACTCTTATGGCAGAGGCTGTGCTGATCTAGGATATTCCCAGGGTACTGAATAGATAAGGCCTTGAGTCCTACAGTTTATAAATTATTGGAGAAACAATTTGTTACAAGCAGTAGAAAGAAGAATGCAGAAGAGTATGAGAAATGGGGTTAGAAGGGGCTGGGAAGGTGGCTCAGTGGTAGAGTGCTTGCCTTGCATGCATGAGGCCCTGGGTTTGATTCCTCAGCACCACATAAGCAGAAAAAGCTGGA
>NW_012278912.1:0-1429 GCF_000151885.1 Dipodomys ordii
AAATGTGCTCATTATCTTACCCATGTAATTGTAACCCCTCTGTACAGTATTTTCACAATAAAAATATATTAAAAAAAAGCATATGATGAACTCAAAACAAATGAGGGAACCAATTTCATTTTTAATGGTAAATATTAAATTTGCTTCCTATTCTTAGTCTTATTTTGCTTTATTTTTTATTTAATTTGATAGAGACTAGATTTAAATGGAAGTCTTGTCATTGACATAATTAAAATATCATTGAAGTGAAAACAAGTTCAAATTATGAAAATTATTTTCTAATATTTGTATATAATCACAATTTTTATAATTGCAATTAAGAAAAAGCATGATTAGTGATCAATATAGTTTGTAAGGAAGAGTCAGTAATGTGTGAATGTGTATAATTATTTGAAAACATATTTAGCTTACTTTGTTTCACTCTTTTTGCTAATAAAATTTCAAAAATAAAAGTAATTTGTTCTTTCCTTTGCTTTAACTTGTTTGTCATATGTATACCAGATTTATTGGACTGCAGTAGTTTTAATACATTTTGGCTGGGATGCTATTTATGACATCATTGTAATCTATATTTAGTATGTGATTTCAGTGTTAAATATTTTCATAATTGGTAGTTTTGGCAGTTTGTGTGGAACTTTTTCACATATCTTTAATGAACATGTTTTACTTCTGGACTTCTGAGGTAACCACATATTTAAAAAATTAATAGTGTGCTTCTCATGTTAATATTTTGCAGTAATGTATGACTGGACATTTTAAAGAAGATAAATTAAACTGAAAGTAATTATAGTCAGACTTTCTTTTCAGTATTAGTCCTTTAGAACTTAAAGTTTAAAACATCCCCCCCCAAATAACAGTAGATGCCATTTTAAAGAATGAATGATTAGCCGGGTGCTGCTGGTTGCTCATGCCTATAATCCTAGCTATGCAGAAGACTGAGACCTGAGGATGATGGTTCAAAGCCAAGCTGGGCAGGAAAGTAAATGAGACTCTTATCTTCAATTATCCACCCCAAACCCAGAAATGGTGCTATATATGAAACTCTGGGTTCAATTCCTTAGTAGTTCCAGAGGTAGAGTGCCAGCCTTGAGCAAGGAATGGAGCCCAGACCTTCAGTTCAGGCCCCACAAGCAACAACAACAACAAAAGAATGTGATAAAGATTGTTTTGTGGAGTCAAATCAAAGTTCTTTTGGTTTACGGTATCAAATACTAAAAAAAAAAATTTTTTTTGGGTCCGGTCGTGGGGCCTGAACTCTGGGGCCTGAGCGCTGTCCCTCAGCTCTTCAGCTCAAGGCTAGCACTCTACCACTTGAGCCACAGGGCCACTTCTGGCTTTTTTTCTTTTTGCTTATGTGGTGCTGAGGAATCGAACCCAGGGCCTCATGCATGCAAGGCAAGTGCTCTACCACTGAGCCACCTTCCCAGCC
>NW_012278913.1:0-1861 GCF_000151885.1 Dipodomys ordii
AAAAAAAAAAAAAAAGTTAAAATACAATAAGACACTTTTGGGTCTAGAGTTGTCACCAAGACTTCATAAGTACCTATTATGTGCCAGGTACTAATCTAACGATCATGCTCCCCTCCCAATAATCTTTATAATGAATGTTGTCATCCACCCTACTTTACCAAGGAAGGACAGAATAAAAGACAGTAACAAATAGCATTTCTAATCACTAAGCTCTACTGATTCATGCTTCCTGACAGAGAAGTTCCCTGCTGGTGGGAGGTTTGTCCATTTTGCTCACATGTATTTTATGAGATCTGGACCATTGGCTAGCACAAAGTCAGTAATCAAAATAATTTTTAGGAAATGTAATACATGTACCTCCTTTTTAAAAACTGGATCCTGGGGCTGGGAAGATGGCTCAGTGGTAGAGCGCATGCCTTGCATGCCTGAGGCCCTGGGTTCGATTCCTCAGCACCACATAAGCTAAAAGAAAAAAGCCGGAAGTGGTGCTGTGGCTCAAGTGGTAGAGAGCTAGCCTTGAGCTGAAGAGCTGAGGGACAGTGCTCAGGCCCAGAGTTCAGGCCCCACAACCGGACCCAAAAAAAAAACTGGATCCTAGGCTGCGCATCAGTATGGTTTACACTTAAATTCCTAACTACCCAGATTTGAGAATCTAAGTTTGAAACCAGCCCAAGCAGACATCTGATCAACCCAGGCAGACAAATCTAAGACTCTTAATTAACTCTAAAATTAACTAGCAAAAAGTTAGAAGTGAAGATATGACTCAAGTGATAAAGACCCAGTCATAAGCAGAAAAAGCCACGCAATAGGACAAGGCCTTGAGTTCTAATCCCATTTCCAGCACACAGACACATACAGAGAGACCCACAAGAATGTTATCCATTAAATGGTATATTTGGTTTATATGTTTTTCCTGCTTGTGGGATATTTAATCACAAAAACTTCTTCAGTGGAAGATGAAATAGAAAATGTTGAAAGCAGTTGAAGCTGTAGTCAATGATACAATTTCCATAATAAAAAGTTAAAAATTAGGGCTGGGAAGGTGGCTCAATGGTAGAGTGCTTGCCTTGCATGCATGAGGCCCTGGGTTTGATTCCTCAGCACCACGTAAGCAGAAAAAAAAAAGCCGGAAGTGGTGCTGTGGCTCAAGTGGTAGAGTGCTACCCTTGAGCTGAAGAACTGAGGGACAGTGCCCAGGCCCAGAGTTCAGGCCCACGACCGGACCCAAAAAAAAAGTTAAAAATTAAAATTAAAAGCTTTACTGCATATAAACTCCTGGTTCCTACCCAGAGCAGCTGTCAATCTTGTCGCAATAAAAGACAATAAATTAATAACCATTCAGTCTGACAAGCATTGCAGAACCAAAAAGGAGAGGCATGAAACCAAGTCCCAAGGCAGAGAGAAGGCTACTGACCCTTGGGTCCTGCAATATCCACACAAGTAAGTAGGAAAAGAGCAGAGAAAAGATTTACAGATAAAGGGAATAACAATTCAGGAAAGCCATAGAGAACTATGTATAGTTTCATGGATCAGCCAGGCCATGGAATTTCTGTGGTTTAACTTTATGTCATTCAAGAAGTTTTAGAATACCTATCACAGCCCCTGCAAACTGGACCAGAGCTGAACTCCTCAGCCCCAGGCCTGAAGGTCCTTTCCCACCAGTACTGCATAAAAGAGACTCTCACTTTTTAATTTTTATTTTATTTTATTGTTATTGTAAAGGTGATGCACAGTGGGGTTGCAGTTACATAAGCCAGGTAATGAGTACATTTCTTTCTTTTTTTTTTTTGGGTCCGGTCATGGGGCCTGAACTCTGGGCCTGGGCGCTGTCCCTCAGCTCTTCAGCTCAAAGCTAGCGCTC
>NW_012278914.1:0-1362 GCF_000151885.1 Dipodomys ordii
TTTTTTCTTTTTGCTTATGTGGTGCTGAGAAATTGAACCCAGGGCCTCATGCATGCAAGGCAAGCGCTCTACCACTGAGCCACCTTCCCAGCCCCACTTAGGAAGTTTTGACCTGTGCCAAGGAGTGTTGCTTCTATCCCTTCCTGTTCTATTTTTAGGTTATCTGGTCTTACATTGACATCTTTGATCAATTTGGAGTTGATTTTGGTGCAGGATCTAATGTCACTTTTCTTCAATATAGCCAATGGGTATTAATCTTTTATTACAATTTGTCTTACATAAATTAAACTTGAGATCATTTTGCTTTAGTCAAAAAATATGTCCATTATTGATCATGTAATTTATTATCTTAAATAGCTATCTCAACCATACAATCTCACAGATCCTAGCATACTTTCAGTTTCTTAGATATTAAATTATATTTTAGGTTATTGAAAACATTAAAGCATTTTACACATATATAATAAATTGTTCTATCTACTTTGTCAAATTTGGATAAATGTTCCTTAGAAATAAACATCTTGGCACTGACTTGAAATCTGAGATAGTGTTCTGGCAGCGAAATGAACTACCAGTGCTTATAAACTATGTCATACATGATATATTCTTTGTTTTCAAGGGCGCACTTGTGAGTGCATTGGCTGATGACACCTTACACTTATGGAATTTACGTCAGAAAAGGCCTGCCATACTACATTCACTTAAATTTTGCCGAGAAAGGTAAGAATTACCTCAGTATTCCTTTATATGGGATATTTTCTATTCTGTTTTAATCTATTCTTTTTACTTTTACTTTTTGTTATGGGCTTCATGTACATTCTAAAAAATAATTGCTACATCAAAAGATATAAAATGATAGCAAAATTCCTCCCTTTCCAGGCTTCTGCTTTTCTTAGTCTATATCTTGCCAAAGGAGACAGGTTATCTAAGTGACTTTATTTGAGTCATGTTTATACTTCTTGCCAGGCAGATGTGAAGGTAGAATTCATAGGAGAGATGGGTGGGGTGGGAGGAAGAATTCAGCAGAATTTAGTTGTTTCCTACCTTTGAGAACCACATAAATTTCTTTAGACTTTTCTATCTGTATATAAAAATGAAAATATAGAGCTCCCTTTTTTATAAGGGAAACCATTACATAGTACTACTATATTACATGGTAATGGTTTCAGTTAACAGCATATTCAATAAAGTTACTTACAGGGCTGGGAAGGTGGCTCAGTGGTGGAGCCCTTGCCTTGCATGCATGAAGCCCTTGGTTCGATTCCTCAGCACCACATAAGCAGAAAAAAAAAAAAGCCAGAAGTGGCGCTGTGGCTCAAGTGGTAGAGTGCTAGCTTTGAGCTGAAGAGCTGAGGGACAGCG
>NW_012278915.1:0-1850 GCF_000151885.1 Dipodomys ordii
AGAGAGAATATCATTAATGTTGGATGTAAAAGTAAAATCTTTTAAAGCCAGGCGCTCTTGGCTCACACCTGTAATTCTAGCAACTCAAGAGGCTGAGATCTGAGGATTACAGTTTGAAGCCAGCCCAGGCAGAAAAGTCCATGAGACTCTAATCTCCAATAAACAACTCAGAAAAGGCTAGAAGTGGTGCTAGTGGTAGAACACTAGCTTTGAGCAAAAGAAGCTCAGGGACAGCGCCAAGATCCTGAGTTGAAGCCCCAGGACCAGCAAAAACAACAAAGAAAACACTTTTTAAAAATGAAGAGAGTAGGCGGTGCCAGTGGCTCACACCTGTAATCCTAGCTACTCAGGAGGCTGAGATCTGAGTATCACCAGTCAAAGCCAGCCCGGGAAGGAAAGTCTAGGGTGACTCTTATTTCCAATAAACCATCAGAAAATTGGAAGTGGCGCTGTGGTGCAAGTGGTAGAATGCTTGCCTTGAGCTGAAGAGCACAGGGACAGTACCTAAGCCCTGAGTTCAAGACCCACAACTGACCAAAAACAAAAACGAGGAGAGCATCTCAAATGTGTTGGTAACTTCAGCAAATAGGAGCAATACAGTAATTGTTACAACCTAATGACATGACTTCAGACCTGGATGCTTTTATGGAGAAAGGAGATAGAATGCCTGGAAAATTAAATGAAGAGCCAGGAGGATATAAGCACTGTTTCTGGGGCTAGGGTCATAGGGCTGTGTAAAAGCACACCCTTTCTAGATGTATACTTCATTTATATTAAATCTGGAATAATAGAAAACTCTTTGTCCTGAAAAGGAACTTTCAAAAATAAATATATTGCCTTCTACCAGGTGACAGTGGCTTGTATCTATAATCCTAGCTACTCAGGAGGCTGAGATCTGAGAATCATGATTTGAAAACAGCTAGGACAGGAAAGTTTATGAGGCTTTTATCTCCAACCATGAAAAAGCTGGAAGTGGAGATGTGGCTGAAGTGGTAGAGTACTAGCCTTGAGCACAGAAGCTAAGGTATAACACTCAGGCCCTGAGTTCAAGCCCCAAGACTGGTAATAGATAGATAGATAGATATAGAGAGATTGCTTTCTTGAATTTATGAGTTATTATTTATGCATTATTGAACCTTGAAGAACTCTGGAGAGCTCTCTTATTCATACCCAGGGAGAAACATAAGTGGTCTGAGTCAACACCAAGACAAAGCTGATGTGAAAAGTATTGCTGTCTTGTTATAGACTTTGCTCTTACCCTGTGCTTCTGTGCTAGGACCCTGTGCTTGGTGTCAGAATAGCTTCTCCTAGGAAGGATTTTAGATCCTGGCCCCTGGGAAGGAATTCATTATTATTTCCCCTGTTACAGAGGCTTTTTGTTATGCTTTTGTTTTTTGTTGGTTGTGGGGGTTGAACTCTGCCTGGGCACTCTCCCTCTGCTCTTCAGCTCAAGGCAAATGTTCTACCACTTGAACCACAGCACCACTTCCGATTTTCTGGTGGTTAATTGGAGATAAGAATCTCATGGACTTTCCTGCCTAGACTGGCTTTGAATGGTAATCCTCAGATCTCAGCCTCCTTAGTAGCTTGGATTACAGGCATGAGCCACTGGCGCCTGGCTTACAGGTGCTTCTATGATTTCAGTCACATACAAAGTGGTTTGTTTTGTGTATGTCCTGGCAACAACTTTGCAACTTGTAAGCCATTTCTTTTCTTCATGCTTAGGTATCTTTGGTGTATAAAAGGTTAAATTGTGGGGCTGGGAAGGTGGCTCAGTGGTAGAGCGCTTGCCTTGCATGCATGAGGCCCTGGGTTCGATTCCTCAGCACCACATAAGCAAAAAGAAAAAA
>NW_012278916.1:0-1584 GCF_000151885.1 Dipodomys ordii
CACAGCACCACTTCCGGCTTTTTTCTTTTTGCTTATGTGGTGCTGAGGAATCGAACCCAGGGCCTTGAGCATGCAAAGCAAGCGCTCTACCACTGAGCCACCTTCCCAGCCCTCAATGTCACTTTTTAAAGAGTGTTGAATTCATGATGTCTGACCCCCTTCCCACTTTCCTTTACTTGGTGTAGGGCTCCTGTGTGGACTGCCAAGCTCTGAACACTAGCACATGTCCCCCCAACAGCGTGAAGCTGGTGAGAAGCCCTTGGCCCAACTCCCAGGGCTCCCTGACTCCCAATAGCCTGAGCCTGTCAGTTCCTGCCCTGGGTCATGGTAACAAGAAGGGATCAAAAGGCCAGGTCAGACCTGGACACTCAGTGCTTCACAGCCACCCTGAGTGTGGGAGTGTTGGACCCAGGGCTGCCTGGCAAGGGGCTGACCCAGCATACCCCTGCTGACTGGCCTGGCATGGTGTCGTACCCCAGGACATTTTCCCCAAGGAGTGTGTCTACACCCATGACCCTACTGGGCTCAATGTGCTGAGGAAGGGCTGTGCCCACTACTGCAACCAGACAATCATGGTGAGGCGGGGCATGGGTGTGTGCTCCCCTGGGACTCTGGGCACTGGATTCCCACCTGGGACCCCCAAACTGAGTTGAGTGGATTACCTTTCCCAAAGAGCTGCACTGCATCCCCATGGTGGAGGGGGTGCCATAGGCCATCCTTAGCCACTCGCTTACTCTAAAGAAGGGGAATGGGATGAAGAATAGCTGGGCAGGGCAAGGCATGACCTAACCTGGGTTCTGGGGCCTACTATGTCTCTTACAGAAACCTGGCTGCTGTAAAGGGTTTTTTGGGCCTGACTGTACACAGTGTCCTGGGGGCTTCTCCAACCCCTGCTATGGCAAAGGCAACGTGAGTCCCTGGGAGCAGGGAGGGGAGGGATAGGCCTCTTCCCCAGCTGGCAGTGAGTATCAGAGCTAACCTGCCTTTCTCTGCTGTGAGATTCCCCATTTCCAATGTTCTCATTAGAAATACAGTAAACCTGCCTTATTTGCAAACTTATCACATATAATTTTGACCAAGTGTGGTTAAGAATTTATTTTTAAGGCATGCCTGTAATCCTAGCTATTCGGGAGGCTGAGCTCTGAGGACTGTGATTTGAAGCCAGCCCAGACAGGAAGTCCATGAGACTCTTATCTCCAATTAACCTCTAGAAAACCAGAAGTAAAGCTGTGGCGGCTCAAAGTGGTAAAACACTGATCTTCAGTTAAAAAAAAAAAAAAAAGCACAGGACAGCACAAAGGCCCTGAGTTCAAGCTCCATGATCCAAAAAAAAAAAAAAAAAGATGTTTAAAAAAAATAAAAACAGCCGGGTGCCAGTGGCTCACACCTGTAATCCTAGCTACTCAGGAGGCTGAGATCCGAGAATCTCTGTTCAAAGCCAGCCCGGGCAGGAAAGACCGTGAGACTCCTATCTCCAATAAACCACTAGAAAACCGGAAGTGGCGCTGTAGCTCAAGTGGTAGAGCGCTCGCCTTGAGCTGAAGAGCTGAGGGACAGCGCCCAGGCCCAGAGTTCAAGCCCCAT
>NW_012278917.1:0-1605 GCF_000151885.1 Dipodomys ordii
CTTTGCATCCTTTGAACCTGGATGCAGTGCACTTCACAGCTCCACAGGGGATCTGCAGTGTGAGCATATGCTCCTACAAAATGAGAGGGAAACAGCTGACGAGGCACATGGTAACTCATCTATTCTGTGATTCATCTTGCATCCATGTAAAGCAAATGAGCATGGTAAGATTGTGGCCTACCACATCAGCTAGCTCCTCATTCACAAGTGTATGTCTCATAGCTCACGGAAATAGTCCCCAGCAATTTGTGATGAAGATACTTCTGTGATAATTTCAGCAAAAGCAATCACTGAGATCTGCATAATGCTTTGCAGGTCAACAGTCATTCTCTTATTTAACAAGGTACACAGGTTTCCTTCCAGCTATATTGAGTTTGCAATTATTGACACTGTTGGTGCTTAAATGAAATCAAGTGACCATTTGAAATGACACTCAGGGAACAAGAATTGAAGTTGTTCTACCCAGCAATTCCAAACAGTAAGGTTTTTACTTGACAGTGTAATGTTCTTGGAATGAGTATATTATAAATCATAACTGACTCCTCTCATCTTTATCAAGGTCCAAATAGCAAAATCTTTCAACATAAAGAATATAGTTTACATGTAAAAAAATAATATTTCCTGACGAAAAAGAGAGTGAGAGCTGCGCTGGCAGACTATTGGGGATATAGGGTAGAAATAAGGAAAAGAACAGTACAAATATAGCTCACTGGTTAACAACCTGTACTTAAGGGGTTACTCTTTTGTAAGGAAGAGAGCAGAGGGTAGTTCCTATTATGCTGACTCAGAACAACAGGAATCTCCTGTTTTCAGGGAAAACTATCCTGTGGGGGGATCTCCCTCCCTCCTCGTTGCTGGATAATGGGCATTTAGCCTGAGTGACTCCTGCTTGGTTTGTTCCAATTTTCCCGGTCATTTTTGTTTCACAGTCTCTTAAACGGTAGCACAAAATGTTCTTATGTTTGGAGGAAGGGAAAGATTTAGCAAGTTTTAAAAGCTTTAGCTATGAATTAAATTTGGGAAGAATGGAAGACAGAGGCAGAATCTAGCCAGTTTTAGGCAGAGAAGTTCCTCGGCCCATTAACGTTGAACATCCAGGAGAACAATGCTGTCTACCCCAGAGCCTGTGCCTCAGAGAACATGAGTCTAGTTTCCTTTTCTTTTATTTTTTTTTTATTGTCAAGGTAATGCACAAGGGGTTACAGTTACATAAGTAAGGTAATAAGTACATTTCTTGTCAAATTTGTTACCTCTTCCTTCATTTTTCTCCCTCTTTCCCTTCCCCTCCCCCCCTCAAAGTTCTATAGATCATTTCCAACATATTGTCTTGTGTCTATCGCTGTTGCATTGGTTCTCCCCTTGAGTCTAGTTTTTTTAACTCACAAAACTAAGGAAACAAAGTGCTACCCTAATTCTCTCTAGAATCTGCTGTCTCCCAGCTCTGCTTTTTGTTTATGTTTGTTCTGAATATGTAGAGAAAAATGCACTGAGCTCATGCTTAGGTGCCCTGCCTCCTACTCTCCCTTCTCCATAGCAAAGTGCATGTGTGCTTCAGAATTGTGCTGACTCCCAGCCTGACTCTGGCCCTCACAATATGTCCTTTTG
>NW_012278918.1:0-1988 GCF_000151885.1 Dipodomys ordii
TCAGCACCACATAAGCAAAAAGAAAAAAGCCAGAAGTGGCGCTGTGGCTCAAGTGGTAGAGCACTATCCTGAGCTGAAGAGCTGAAGGACAGCACCCAGGCCCAGAGTTCAGACCCCACGACCGGACCCCCCAAAAAAACCAAAAAACAATAATAGTTAGAAATCCTGCTTTTAGAAAGGAGAAGATGGTTGAAGCAGTGGAAGACTCACACAGTTGAAGTATGTTTTGCTCTTCAGTTAGTAGCATGGGAAATTGTAAAAGTTTCAATTCATTGATCCCCTAGGACCAAAGTGTCTTTGCTAACTAAGGCTGGGCTGGTGGCAAAGGCAGGGGTTCTAATCCCGGCCCGGTCACCTGGCAGAGAAGAGGGTTCCACACAGAGCCCTTGCAGTGATCTTTGTGTCCTGGGGTACAAAATTAGGATCTGCTCACCCTCACCTGAAGGAGGACAAGAAAGAGAAGGAAACAAATGTTCTCTCAAGAGAACAAGGAGTCAGACACTGGTGGCTCACGCCTGTAATACTAACCACTCAGAGACTGAAATCTGAGGATCACTGTTCAATGCCAGCCAGGACAGGAAGTCTGTGAGGCTCTTATCTCCAATTAACTTCTCTCCTTCCCCCCCCAAAAAAAAAAATCCAGGAGTGAAGCTGTGGCCCAAGTGGTAGAGCAGTGGCCTTGAGCAAAAACACTAAGACAGCACTCAGAACCTTAATGCACACCCCAGGACTGGCACCACCAAAAAAAAAAGTTTGACATACATAAACATCTGTTTGCTACAAGCAAACAAGACTGAACCTGAATTGCTGGACGTTACTGTGACCATTGAAAATCAATCAGTAATGAAGATGAATCATCTTTGAAAGTAGTTTCTATTATTGGATACGCGTGATGGGGTTTTCCTAAACATTGATTCCTCCTTGATTTCCAAGGTTATATACATTGTAAAAGCAAGATGTGCCAAGCACTGGTGGCTCCCACCTATAATCCTAGCTACTTAGTAGGCTGAGATCTGAGGATTGCGGTTCAGAGGCAGCCCCGGCAGGGAAATCCGTGTGACTCTAATCTCCAATAAACCACCAGAAAAACAGAAGTGGTGCAATGGCTCAAGTGGTAGAGTGCTCGCCTTGAGCTGAAGAGCTCAAGGACATTGCCCAGGCCCAGAGTTCAAGCCCCACAACTGACAAAAAAAAAAAAAACAAAAGCACGATGCCCATCATTTGGCCTGGTGAGCTGGACAGGGTCCATTTCACTTGAGGAGTTCCATACACTCCCGAGGAATATAGAAATGATTCACATCATTTCTACACCCATCGATGGTGTGTGGGGAGAATTCAGGATTTACACAATCCTATTTTCCTTTTCCATCCACCCAGACCAAAGAAATTATGATCAACTGTTTGAGAAATGGCTGGGCCAAAAACATGCATACTTACGCAGTCTAATTGGGATTGTGTTTTCCTTTTAGAAGAAGAGATTTTGTAAACATTTTGTTTCTTGTTTGTATTTGTTTGTTTGGAAGAGGAGCTGGAGATTGAACAAGGCCTTCATACATTCTAGGCAAGTGCTCTACTGCTGAGCTACAAACCCAGGCCTGAAACTTTGTTTAACCCTTCGGAGAGAAAAATAATAACAGCAAGTTTCCATGGATCACACCTAGATGATCGCAGCTATTTGGAAGGTGGATATTGAGAGAATCAAAGCTTGAGACCAGCCTGAGAAAAAATTATGGAGACTCCATCTCAATTAAAAAAAAAAAAAAGCTAGGCATGGTGGTACTTACCTGTTACCTCATCCCAACTACATAGGAAGCATAAGTACCAAGATTGTAGCAGTAGCCCCACCAATCATGAATAACACAAAACAAAACCCTAGAAGTCTTGCTTGAAAAATAAAATAGAAAGACCTGGAAGAATGGTTCAAGTAGTAGAATGCTTCCTTAGGGGCTGGGAAGGTGGCTCAATGGTAGAGGGCTTGCCTTGCATGC
>NW_012278919.1:0-1292 GCF_000151885.1 Dipodomys ordii
AGGAGGAGGAGGAGGAGGAGGAGGAGGAGGAGGAGGAGATGATCACCAAAATTAATGTTACTTAAAAGTTTTCAGAGGTAATATCAGGGTGTAGTTTTCTTTTTTGTTGTATTCAGTTTCTTGTACTGAAAATGGAACTGGAACTGGAATTCAGGGACCATGCATTGTCCCATAGCTGGTGCTCTATCACTTGAGCCACAGCTCCACTTTCAAGTTTTTTGGTGGTTAATTGGAGAGAAGAATATCATTCACTTTCAAAGTTGTCTCAGTTGGCTTGAAATCGGTATCCTCAAATCATAGCCTCCTCAGCAGGTAGGATGCAGGCATGAGCCACCAATGCCTGGCTTCAAGATATAGTTTTACAGAGACTCTAGAAGCCAGGAATTCATATGGATGAGTTCTCTTCCAAGGTCACACCAGTTTCCTTGATCTTCAAGAGTATGCTTTTATTTTTCAGTTGTAAGACTAGAAAACTTGCATCAGGAAACAAGCTGATTTTATGATAAATGTTTGATAAGAATTGGCTTCACAAAGGTTATTTTAAAGGTTTCCAAAAACTGTTCACATTTGTTTATATGTCTCATTCTCAAATACAACACTGTAGTCAAATTTTTGATGATACAAACAAGTTTTCTAATTATATTCTATTACAGAATAGCAGATTCTTTTTTAATTTTTATTGTTCAGTAGTTGTAGAAAGGGTTACAATTTTGTTTTTTTTTTTGTATTTTTGTATGCTTTTTTATTGTAAAAGTGTTGTACAGAGGGGTTATAGTTACATGAGCAAGGTAATGAGTACATTTCTTATTCAGCATTGTTGCCTCCTCCTTTGTTTTCCCCTACCATCCCTTCCCTCCCACCTCCAACATGCCGCACCTCTTGCGCCAAAGTTGTAAAGTTTGCTTTCAACATAGTGTTTTGTAAATTTCATTGTTACAATGGGTCAACCTGTATCCTTATTTAAGCATTTTGTTTTTTCCCTTCCCCTCCCTGAATTAGAGAAGTATATATACAAGCTGCAGGGCACCGACATCAAATACAGTGAAAACAGGGGTTATATCGTGGGGGAGGAACATACAAAGAAACAAAAAAATCACGTGGTACATTATAAATACATTAGGAACAATAGCAAGAAAGAAAAAAAACACTTGTGTCCCTATCTTGGGATTCATTTTGCTTAACATCATCTTATATGGTCATATGCACATAGCTTTTGACCTTTTCTGCTTGTCCTACATATGTACTTAATGCAAATAAGGGAAGCCATGGGACCTATGTTTCTTTGGGCCTGG
>NW_012278920.1:0-1285 GCF_000151885.1 Dipodomys ordii
ACTTCCAGCTTTTTTCTTTTTGCTTATGTGGTGCTGAGGAATCGAACCCAGGGCCTCAGGCATGCAAGGCAAGCACTCTACCACTGAGCCACCTTTCCAGCCCCAGAAGCCACATTTTAATATATATAATATTGGAGTCTTTATTATACCGTTAACAGGCTGTAGGCCACCAGTTGTTACAAAGGCCTGTAGTACGCAAATACACATAACACAGCTAGGACACATGCTAAAGAGGAAAGAAATAGCAAGAACAATACCAACAAGCCAATTCAGCTCCAATGGAGCGCTGCATTGGGACTCCATGATAACTGGAGACAAGACAGGACACAGGACACGACACGGAGATACATGTGTCAAGGAGTCCCAGCGGCTAGGCTGGTCCAAGCCTAACTAGGTTAGGCACTAGACTGACAGATTCAGTAACCTGTCAGCCAAGTGCCTGCCCCTGCCTCCAAGGGTCTGGGCACACCCATTACCTGGGAGGCAGGTGATTGGGGGAGGGGGGAGGGAGGTCCTTCCCCCAGCATGAAGATAAGATGCCAGACCCTACCATCCACCATCTGGTCAATATGGCGACGGTCAGACCTGGCCTCCTTACTTTATTCCCTCCTTTTTTCTTATGTACATGAGATCAAATAATTGATTTCTCTGTAAAAAGGATCAAATTTTTGCCTAGGCTGTTTACTCCTGTAATTTATGGAGTTTCCAGCAGTTGAAAGTTGGCTCCATATGGTTGGTACCCATACGGTCAGGGGACTTTGCCCTGCTTTCCCATGTCAGGCAGGTTATGATTTTACAAATCTATGTCCCACAAAAGAATATTCTGCAACCAAAGTCTTAGGTTAGGCAGATCCAAAACAGTCTTTCACCAGGTATCAGCTGCAGGTGATGGAGTCAGGCAAGGAGTCCAGTCCACTTTGACCATGGTGGAGGTGGTCAGGATGATAATGTAGTTCCCTCCAGATGCTGCCAGGCCATTTTTGAAGCTGACTCAAACAGGAATCTCCAGGTTAGAAGAGATGGGCTTGACAGCAACAGCAATGTCTCCCAGCAGCTCAGGTAGAGTGTCCCGTCTCCTGCTGAGGTACCACCATTTCTGCACAAACTGGTTAAAGAAGCTGAACCTAAGGTCTGACTTTAGTGAAATTTCCCACTACCTTCCTGGTTGTACACTAGCTCTTTCAGGCTAGAGCGCCATTGGTTTTTAAGGCAGTTTAGGCAGTAGGTCCTCCTGGGTAATTTACCAAGGTGACAACTTTTTTTGGAGGGGAGGGGGGTTCCACCC
>NW_012278921.1:0-1230 GCF_000151885.1 Dipodomys ordii
TAATGAGGTTCTGTGGTCCACCTTCCCCCTTCATCCTGACTTCCTGTGAACCTCAGAAAGATGACAAGTCTTTCTGGCTTTATAGGCATCTTGGTGGAAATCAATAACCATAAAGACCATGTTGGCTCACAGATAAAACCTGGGTTTTGTAAGACCTATGAGTTATGAATTATTACATTTGTATGTGTGTGCGTGGTGCTTGGGATTGAACCCAGAGCCTCATGCATGCTAGGCAAGTGCTCACATACTGAGCTATACCCATATAAAAAAGAAAAATAAGGACATGTGTAATTATGTAAAATTCAAATATCAGTACCCAGAAAGTCTTGGAAGATAGTCAAATTCATTCACTTACCTATAGTTGGTGACTGAATTTCAAGTAGTTGTGACAGAGATCTGCCTGGCTTGAGAAGCCTAATATTTACTATTTAGTTCTTTATAGATAGAAATTGCAAAATCACAGACACATATAGCAGTGGTAATTACAGGAGGGAGAGATAAAGCCCTGGTTTTGCAAAAACAACTCTATACTTTTCTTTGTTTTTAAGGCTTGTGGCTAGTCCTGCAAACTGACCATTCCTCAGCCCTTCCAACCACAACTTGGCAGAAGACCAGATCTGTGGTAGAAATGCCCCAGGATGGGAGGGCAGAGCCTCAATGGAATTGGGTGGGATTATATGGAGTCCCAAACCCAACATAATGATCTGAATCAATGAAAGATAAAGCCCAGCCCAAGTTCCAACCCATTCTGAGTGCACCAGACACGGGTGATCATTTGGCTGCTAATTTGACTTTGCCCAGGAGATTCTACAATTTCTCCTCTTCTCCTGCATGGCCTTGACTTTTGTGTAATTACATTGGAAAAGGAATCTCTCGGGGAGGCAAAACAAACCTGAGATATACCTCCTGCAGACACAGGATAATTAATGATTAGCAACTCTCCAGATTTATTTGTTTATAAAAACAATGCCACTTGTATTGTTTCTTGTGAAGTATGCTCCTCTCACTTACATCGTCATTTCCTTTATCTACATAGTTGGCTCATACTCTGAACCTCCTCCATTGGAAGAGGGATGTCACCTCTGTCCGAAAGGCTGGGAGCAGAATTTGGGAGTCAAGAATCTTGTATTCTTGGGCTGGGAAGGTGGCTCAGTGGTAGAGCGCTTGCCTTGCATGCTCGAGGCCCTGGGTTCAATTCCTCAGCACCACATAAGCAAAAAGAAAAAAGCC
>NW_012278922.1:0-1347 GCF_000151885.1 Dipodomys ordii
GAAGAAGACGAAGAAGAAGAAAAAGGAGGAGGAGGAGGAGGAGGAGGAGGAGGAGGAGGAAAGAGGAGGAGGAAGTAGAAGGAGGAGGAGGAATAATTAAAATTACTGAAACATCTGCTAAATACTTTCTAGGAGTCAGCAATTTATCCAAATAACTATTATATCTGTTGTCAACCATCATATCATAAAAATTGATCCCATTTATAGATATAGTAGTGATTTCAAAAGCCTCAATAATATCTTTGTAGGGATGAATTGAAGAAATTAATCTTAAAAATACAGACACAAATTTGGGAAGATTTTTGTGAATGAGAAATATTAAATGTTGTTGGAGACAAATAAGTCTTAAGTAGATAACCTGGGTCTCATCATTTATTATTCTCTCATTCACAACTTAGAGAATCCAGAGGTAGATGTTGTATATAATACTTGTATATGTATAAAAAGTAGCATAAGTGTATATGTGTGTATACTAAGTTGTTCCAACTTAAGGCACAGTTCTCTAGCATGGGAAGCCTGCCATTAGCAAATTATATAGGAATATTTCTTTATCTATACATTAAAGTGCAAGAGGAATTCTCTGTGACTAAAGCTTATCTCAATTCTTATTTGTCTTATAGTAACTGTTTCTATGACCAATAACTCACCCATTTTTTATTTATATTTTGGAGGCTTCAAGGCCAAACTCTTCACCTGACTTTTCATACAGATTTACCCATAGCTCCAGTTAATAATACCTGTGTCTACTGATATTTTAGAGTTCTGGGCTCCCCATTTACTATCAGAGTATTTGGAGCATGAATTCAATTAAAGAAGTTAGCTAACTTCTTTGTGTTTGTGTGTGTTTGTGTGTATGTGTGTGTGTGTTCATGTGCATACATTTTCCTAAAGAATGGATTGTTAAATATCTATTTGGTTTTTTTACTTTTTTAAAATTTTTATTGTGAAAATGCTGTACATAGGGGTTACAATTACATGGGCAAGATAATGAGTAAAATTCTTATCAAGCATTGTAGCCTCCTCCTTTGTTTCCCCTTCCCATCCCTTCCCATCCTCCCCCACCCCTGCCTGTCCCTACATCCAATTCTCCCTCCCCTCCTCCGCACCAAACTTGTAAAGTTCGTTTTTCAACATAACGACTTGTACATCTCATTGTTGCAATGGGTCCACCTGTATCCCTACTTAAATGATTTGTTTTTCCCTTTCCCTTCCACAAATAATACCAATATCAAATACAGTGAAAGCATGGGTTATGTTGGGTCTTCGTCCGTCCCACAAAAGATGGACGGGGTCCGAGGAAAGGTAAGTGCGGCGCTCGCCCGTTCCCTAGCCTCCCTCAGCCCAGGA
>NW_012278923.1:0-1924 GCF_000151885.1 Dipodomys ordii
GGGGCCTGAACTCTGGGCCTGGGTGCTGTCCCTCAGCTCTTCAGCTCAAGGCTAGCGCTCTACCACTTGAGCCACAGTGCCACTTCCAGCTTTTTTCTTTTTGCTTATGTGGTGCTGAAGAATCGAACCCAGGGCCTCAGGCATGCAAGGCAAGCACTCTACCACTGAGCCACCTTCCCAGCCCCAAGGTTATCCTTCTTAACAGTAGTAGTCTGAGAGGAAATGCAGAGACCAAACATGAAGCATGAAAGATGGTTATTACATTAAAGATCACTACAGGATCTAGCTGGGCAGGAATGGGGGCAGACACCTGTAATCCTAGCACTGAAGGGATGAAGCAGAAGAATTTAGAGTTCAAGGCCAGCCTGGACCAAATAACAAGTTCCAAGTCCACCTGAGATACATAGTGAGACCCTGCCTCTCTCAAACAAACAAGGTAACTAGAGACTCTTTGGTTTTTTTGTGCCAGAACTTGGTCTTGAACACAGAGCCTGGACTCTCTTAGCTTTTTTCACTCAAGGCCACGGCTATACCACTTGAACCACAGCTCCACTTTCAGCTTTTTGGTGATTAATTAGAGGTAATAGTCTAACAGACTTTCTCACTCAGCTGGCTTCTGTGATCCTCAGCTCTCAGCCTACTGAGTAGTTAGGATTACAGGCATGAGCCACCAGAGCTTTGTGCTGACTTCAGAATTTTAAAAGCCTGAACTTCAGTTTTGACAGCTGAGAAAAGCAAAGATGATGGAAGCTAACAGGAGATCCTAGAACAAACCTGGGACCCCAAAGGGCTGCACCAACAGCTTCAGGTTCAGGACAAATAGCTCATGTGCAGAAAGGAACAGTAAGGAAATGCACCTGTCCCAACCTCTGCACTAGGTAGGTAGGGGACAGACTCTCACTTGAGGGTCTTCATCCCCAGATGAGACTGCAGCCTGGAGGCTGCCCCATCGGTGCAGTTTCCAGAGTCTTTAGCGAAGAATGTGGTTTCAAATACTCCTGGGTTGGGCTGGGCAGCTCAACACCCTGACAGCAAAATCCAGTACCACAATTCAAAAAAAAAAAAAAAAATCAGCTGGGTACCCATGACTCATACCTGTGATTCTAGCAACTCAAAAGGCTGAGATCTGAGGATCACAGTTCAAAGCCAGTCCAAGCTGTGAGACTCTAATTTCCAATTAACCAGTACACACAAAAAAACAACAACATGGAAATGGAGCTGTAGTTCAAGTAGTAGAGTGCTAGCCTTGAGCAAAAAAGGGACAGTGCTCAAGCCCCGAGTTCAAGCCCAGCCCTAGGTGACAGGGCAATACAAAGATAGATCTTCTCTGGAAGTACAAAACTGCATGCACACCAAGAAAATCCCTTCCAGACTCAAGTAAAATGAACTCAGAGGCTAGAGGTGTGGCTCCAGTGTAGAGTACCTGCCTAGCAAGTGCAATGCCTTGAGTTCAAACCCCAATACTGAAAAATGAAAACAGAAATCTATCCCTGGAAAAACAGAAATTATACAAAAAGCTAGACATAAAGTGTGTCTTCTCTTACATTATGTTCAAGATTATGTCAGTGCATGGTTCTGTTCATTTTCATTGATCTATGGTATTCCATTATGAGACTATTAACACAAATTATTTATGCATGTTCCTACTGATTTGTAACTGGATTGCTTCTCTCTTTTGCTACATGAACACTTCTGTACCTCTTCCAGATTTATCTTTGTGTTTAAGAACACACACCAGGGCTGGGAAGGTGGCTCAGTGGTAGAGCGCTTGCCTTGCATGCATGAGGCCTGGGTTCGATTCCTCAGCACCAAATAAGCAAAAAGAAAAAAAGCCGGAAGTGGTGCTGTGGCTCAAGTGGTAGAGCGCTAGCCTTGAGCTGAAGAGCTGAGGGACAGCACCCAGGCCCAGAGTTCAGGCCCTACG
>NW_012278924.1:0-3135 GCF_000151885.1 Dipodomys ordii
AGTCCCACTTTTTCACTTCCTAGTATTCCCAAAGTACAAGAGTGGAGGTGTTGGCCATTCAGGGTGAGCCACAGAGAGGCTGTAAGGTGCTTCCTGGAATGAAAAGCTGAAAATACCCTATGATTTTGAGAGACTATATATCTACATTGTCTTCACTGCAGTCTACTCTAACAACAATCTTGTTATTGGCTATTTTTTTGCTGTTGTTTTCTTTGTATGTACCAATTCTGGGGCTTAAACTCAGGGCCTGGGCACTGTCCTTAAGCATTTTTATTCAAGGCTAGCATTCTATCATTTGAGCCATAGTTTCACTTAGGGCTTTTTGATGATTAATTGGTGATAAGAGTCTCACAGGCTTTTCTTCCCAAGCTGACTTTGAACCACAATCTGTAGATCTCAGGATTATAGGCCTAAGACACTGGTGTCTAGCAGTGACCATTATCTTCATATGCTTGAAAGAGCTACTAAAGTGCCAATCATCATATTTTCATTCCAGCAAGTAGGTGAAGACCAAGGGAAGATTAACTGATCATCTGAGTCAGTTTTGTGAATGATATCCTTCTGTATCTCCTTTGCCACTTCCAGTTGCAAAAGGAGCTGTGATTTTAAGTTGCAGCTGACTGACTGATATCATCTTCAAATACTGGGCCCCTGTTCATACAGATGAAGAAAAAGTTTGAGGTAGTGATTTCTGCCTCTAAAACTTCTCATAATTTGAATATGCTAATGTACATTGCTACTTTGTCCTTCCAAGGGTCTTAATATGCAGTTCAACTCCAACTGAGCTGAGCTGCTGTCCTACTTCAAGTCTCCAGAATACATTTTATTTGTTTAGCAATGATTGGGGAATCATCTCCAAAGGGAGATTTCTGCTTCTGACTGAAGCTATATACACAGTGTGACCTTACACACAGATTGGTTTTCTTTTAAAAAATGGTACAAAATAATGGATTTTATTATGATATTTCCACATATGCATGCAAGTACTGTGATCTTACTCACTTTCTAATCCTGTTCCTTGTACACCTGCCCATCCTTCCCTCTGTGTAGCCCTTTATGTTTGTATGTTTGGGATAATTTCCCAACAATATTGAACTTATTCTGTCTGAAAGGCTTTTTCATTAATTAGCTAGGTGAATTTGGAGAAGTGCACCATACTTCTCTCATTTGGAAAAGCTCCAACATTGTTTGGAAGAGACACAGTTATTTCATAGGAAATGTTACCTCAGCCTAAACAGTTCTGGACAAGAGGAAACTGAATGAATCCCCCTGCCCTTCAGTTTTGGCTTTTGAACACCAGTTTTTCTACTTTTAAAAACATATAAAACAAAACCTAAGTCCTTTCCTCCTCTCCCTTTCCCTTCTTTCTCTCCCTCCTTCTATCCCTTTTTCCCTCCCTCCCTTCCTTCTCTCCTTCCTTCTGTCCTTCCATTCTCTCTTCCCCTCCCTCCCCCCCCCCCGTCTGCTTTTCCTTCTCTTTTAGTGCTAGTACTGAGGCCTGAACTCAGGGCTTCTTGCTCTTGCTTGGATTTTTTTGCTCAAAGTTGGCACTCGATCACTTGAGCCATATCTCCACTTCCAACTTGTGGGTGGTTAACTGGAAACAAGACTTTCCTGGCTTGGCTGGCTTTGAGCCATGATCATCAGATCTCAGCCTCCCGAGTAGCTAAGTTACCAGTGTAAGCCTCCAGTAATTGTAAATATATCAGAGTGAGCACCTGATTTTAACTGCCCTTCCTCATCCCAAATTTCACTTTGTGCTTTCTCTCTCATCCCATGAGCTCATCTTGGACAATGTGAGAAACTCCAGTTTACCTCTTAGGTTGGGTTACTCTGGCTGAGATTGGTGGTCAGGCAAGCTGGCCTAGATGTGTCCTGTCCCGTTCTTCACCACTGGAACGAATGGTTATTGGATCAGTTGTTTGAGCACTAATTTGGGAAAAACTTTCCTTTCTATTGTCCACCAAGTTCTCAACCCATTTAAGAATAATGTTGCTCTTCTATTAAAAGGAATGATGAAAGTTAAGTTCGGCACTGGTGTCTTTTACCCATCACCCTAGCTATTGAGGATGCTGAGATCTGGGAAGATGGAAATTCAAAGTCTATCTGGGCAGAAAAGTTGTGAGACTTCATCTCCAAACAACCAGCAAAATGCTGGACTGGAGGCATGACTTAAGTGGTAGAGTACCTGCTGTGAGCAACAAAGCTGAATGAGAGGGTGAATCCCTGAGTTCAAGCCTCAGAACTGGCATATACACATGAAGAGGAAAGAAGAAAAAGTCAGGGGTGGTGGACTCCTCTATGAGTGGCCTGGTCAATGTCCTAGTCACCTTTCTCTGTGGATAAAGCACTTGGGATGTCTGGTGTCCTGCCATCCTGCCTGCTCCTGCTCCCTGCAGGGACCACCTGCTGAGACCTCATAGAAAGGGCACTGTGTGAGCTCCAAAACTCATTGCTTATCTGTTTCTGGACCACAGCTACTAGAGCTCACCACACAGGTTTGAGTTTTCTGAAAGGTGATTAAGGCCTGTTCCATAATCCTTCCTCTGGAACCTTGACAAGTCATTTAACTGTTCGTGATCTCAAGTTTCCTCACCTGCAAAGGGAGCTAATAATACCTCATACCTTATAGAGGTGTTCTGAGAGATAAGATGAAATCAAATATGCTAAACATGTAGCCAGGGCCTAGACTTGTATTTTCCTGCCTCTGCCTCCCAAGTGCTGGGATTACTGGCATGTGCAATCACACATGGCACTAAGTTTTTTCTTTGCTTTCTTGTGGTAATAGGTACTAAACTCAGGACCTTGGGCATGCTCTTCCACTGATTAGGACACTGAGTGTGCCCTTAAATGGGATATTGGAACCCTAATCTTTCTCTTCTCTCTTTTCCAGCCACTCTGAGGTACATAGACGTCTTCTATTACTTGTTCCTGTCTTGATGTACTGTGCTACTGTAGGCCCAAAGTAATACAGTCAACATAGTTTGGACTAAAACCATGAGACAATATAAACCTTTTCTCCTTTTCAGTGGATTGTCTCAATTATTTGTCACAGTAACAGACAGCTGACTCTCCAGGTGAAATGAGTTTCCTTGTAGTCTGTAGCACAGGTACACAGTGATGAGAAAGCAAAGG
>NW_012278925.1:0-3970 GCF_000151885.1 Dipodomys ordii
AGGAAGGAAGGAAGGAAGGAAGGAAGGAAGGAAGGAAGGAAGGAAGGAAGGAAGGAAGGAAGGAAGGAAAGAAGGAAGGAAGGAAGGAATAAGGAAAGGTAACAACAAAATGAGCTATTTATAAAGAAAAGGATTAAGAAAGAAAGGAAAAAGGCAAGCTAGCTATGATGTGGCACAAAATATTTGTCATGCTTATAATAGACAAAACACCTTTGACAAGTATATGTATAAGACATATTACATGTTAAATATTAATTTATTTACATTAGCAATATCTCCCATTAGAGAAAACAGAAAAAAGTGAATAAGCAAGTCATAAAAAAGGGTAATTAAATGGCCAGTAAAAAACATAAAAAGGCAACAACTTTATCAGACATTATAAAAACAAGATTAAAATAAATGACTACGTTCATTATTAGACTAACTAAAATTAAAAGCACAATACCAGCACAGGTGAGGATTTGGAGCAGCTGAACTCTTATATGCTGCTAGCAAAACATTAGAAAACATGTGTCAACCGTTACAGTAGTTAATTGCATGTATGTTCTATGACTTGGTACAGTTAGATATCTAAGTGTCCACATGTCCAAAATAAGAATATTAAAAAATATTTAAAAAGCATCCTTCAAACTAGTATCCATATAGAAAACTGAATTTCTATTTATTTATTTTTTGTATATATTTTTATTGTAAAAATAGTGTACAGAGGGGTTATAGTTACATGAGTAAGGTTATGAGTACATCTCCTGTCAAGCATTTTTACCTCCTCCTTTGTTTTTCCCCTACCATCCCCTCCCTCCCCACCTCCATGACTTCTCCCTCACCCCACCCCCAAAGTTGTAAAGTTCATTTTCAACATACTAAATTTCTATTTAAAATAGTAAAAAAAAAAAAAAAAGTGGAAAAAGCCATGAAATTTTGAACAAAAAGAACAAGGCTGGAGGTATCATAATACAAATCACAAAACACAAATTATTCTACCAAGCCACAGTTATAAAAAACAAGACACTGACACAAAAAGAGATATGAAGACCAATGAAACAGAAGACCTTAAAATAAACCTATATTATCTATAGTTATCTGATTTTTGATGGAGGTGCTAAAAACATATTAGAGAAAGGACATTCTCTTCAATAAATGATGTTGAGAAAAATGGATATCCATATGTAGAAAAATAGAACTAGATCCCAATCTCTCAGTCATGTACAAAAATCAATTCAAAGTGGGTCACAGATCTTAATGTGAGACTTGTAACTTTGAAATTATTACAAGAAAACATAAAAAACTTAAAGATGTAAGCATGGGCATAAACTTTATGAATAAGACTCCAATTAATCAGGAAGAGTAAGAATTTACAAATGTGACTGCATCAAACTGAGAAGCTTCTGTACACCAAAGGGAACAATTACCAAAGAAATAATCTACAGAATGGAAGAAAATCTTTGCCCGCTATTCATGAGGCAGAAGATTAACATGCAGAATACAGAAAGAACTCAAAACTCAAAGAAAAACAATTAATAAATGGGCAAGTAAATTGGACAGTTCTCAATAGTAGTACAGATGACAATATATGAAGAAACATTTGACATCCCTAAACATAAAGGAAATGAAAATTAAAATAACAATTAGATTCTATTTTACCCAAGTCAGAATGGCTATCAAGAAAACAAAAACAGGGGCTGGGAAGGTGGCTCAGTGGTAGAGCGCTTGCCTTGCATGCCTGAGGCCCTGAGTTCGATTCCTCAGCACCACATAAACAAAAAGAAAAAAGCCGGAAGTGGCACTGTGGCTCAAGTGGTAGATCGCTAGCCTTGAGCTGAAGAGCTGAGGGACAACGCCCAGGCCCAGAGTTCAGGCCCACGACCGGACCAAAAAAAAAAAAAAAGAAAAGAAAAACAAATGCAGAGTATGGGGGCAGGGAATGACCCTCATATTAGGGCAAATCAGTATGAAGGTTCCTTAAAAAACCAAAAGTAAGTCATTTGAGGTACTGCTCAGCAGAAAAGCACCAGTCTAGCACATTCAAATACCAGTGCCACAAATAAATGAATAAATAAATAAGACTAGAACTACCATATACTATACAGTAGAGATAAAGGCACACCTATGTTTAAAGCAGCACTATTCACAATGGCCAAGCCATAGGATTAGCTGAGGTACCCATCAACCAATGACTGGATAAAGAAAGTATAGCAGACACATATACAATGTATATCTAACATATAAACATATATATAATGGAATATTATTCAGCTATAAAGATGAAACTATGTTATTTGCAAGACAACAGATACAAAAGGAGATCATCATGTTAAGCTAAATAAGTCAGACTTAGAAAATAAATATTGCATGTTCCCTCTAATCTATGGAGGGGGCATATGCATAGTAACACATGCCTATAAATCCTAGCTACTCAAGAGGTGGAGGTGAATGAATCACAGCCTGAGGCTGGTCCAGGCAAAAGCATGAAACCCTATTTGAAAAGCATGCTAAAGCAAGAAAGGCCTAGAGAACACAGCTCAAATAACAAAGCACTGGCTTACGCAAGTCTAAAGCACCAAGCTCAAAGCTCCTCCAAAAAAGAAAAAGAAAAATCAACATAAAAGGAATACTGTTTGGTGGGGGCCAGAGGGAGATGAGAGTGAAAGGAAGAGTACTGGGGGTGAATATAATCAAAATACTTCATATCTATATATATAAAGCTAGAATAATAACATTCACTAAAAAGTTTTTTTAAAAAGGAAGGCACAAAGATCATTTGCACAACTAATATATCTAATAAAAATTATATCCACACATGGAATACTATGCCCTAAAGAAAATGTACCAATATGTTTGTGTATATGTATATGCAACAATAACATTGGTGGATTTCACAAACATAACGCTGCTTAAGAGTATACACTGTTCAAGTAAATTCAACAACAGGAATAATCTACAGTGTTACCAGAGCAGGTTGCTAACTTTCCTAGGGACAGAGGGATTTTGAGGCAGGTGAATGTGCCTGAATGTACTCTGGCTACATAGCCATGTTCTGTCTTCCAAATTCACCAAACCACACACTAAAATCTGTAAACTTTCTTTTTTGTTATACTTTAATACAAAGTTTGCTTTTTTAAAAAGTTGATTAATCAATGTCTTCAATGATTAATGCAGTTTCACTAAAACCCACCAATGGGAAGCAAAGTGAAGCAACTCTTCATGTGCACAGTAGAGTCATTTCCCAGATTTTCCATGTAGTCCTGAGTCCAGTGACCTATTCTGTGATTCTTACGTTCTATCATTCACAGCTACCTTCTCCAGCAACTGTTCCCTGAGCCACCCCTTTAAAAGTCAGCAGTTTGTATGTAAACTTCCCTAGTCCCTAAATTTACTTCTATGGACCATATACTTAAATATATACCCAGGCTACATAATTTAATGACTTCCAAGAACCAACAAAATACATACTTATTTGGATAAAGGGCATTAGAAACAATTTCCTCCTTTACAAAAAAAAAATTGGGGGGCTGGGAATGTGGCTTAGTGATAGACTGCTTGCCTAGCATGCATGACACCCTAGGTTTGATTCCTCAATACCACATAAACAGAAAAAGCCAAGTTGTGCTGTGGCTCAAGTGATATAGAGTGCTAGACTTGAGCAAAAGAAGCTCAGGAACAGTGCCAGGCCCTGACCTGAGTCCAAGCCC
Source organism: Dipodomys ordii (assembly GCF_000151885.1). Lineage (NCBI taxonomy): Eukaryota > Metazoa > Chordata > Mammalia > Rodentia > Heteromyidae > Dipodomys > Dipodomys ordii. The sequence goes on from NW_012278925.1 coordinate 3,690, forward strand.
CAGGACAGAAAGAAAGAGAGAAAGAAATAGCGAGCAAGCAAAAAAGAAAGAAAGAGAGAGAGGGGGATCGTGGGAGGCAAGGAGGGAAGAAAGGAACAGAGAAATAAAAAGAGAGAGAAAGCAAGCAAGAAAGCAGAAGTGGAGCTGTGGCTACAAGTGGTAGAGTACTGGTCTTCTGCAATGAAGCTCACAGTGCCCAGGCCCTGACTTCAAGTCCCACAACTGGCAAAAGAAAGAGAGAGAGAGAGAGAGAGAGAGAGAGAGAGAGAGAGAGAGAGAGA
>NW_012278926.1:0-2309 GCF_000151885.1 Dipodomys ordii
CAAGGCAAGCGCTCTATCACTTGAGCTGTGGCTCACTTCTGGTTTTCTGGTAGTTAATTGGAGATAACAGTCTCTCAGACTTTCTTGCCCAGTTGGCTTTGAACCACGATCCTCAGATCTCAGCCTCCTGAGTAGCTAGGATTACAGGCGTGGCTGGCCAGAACCTATTATTTTTATTTGTTGGTCATGGGCATTTTTTCTGAGCCTTTATGCTCAAGGCTAGCAGTCTATCACTTTGAGCCACAGCTCCACTTCTGGTCTTCTGGTAGGTAACTGGAAGTAAGAATCTCATGGACTTTCCTGGCCTGGCTAGCTTCAAACCACAATGCTCAAATCTAAGCCCCTAGTAGCTAGGATTATAGGCATGAGCTATAGTATCCAGCCATAAACTATTCTTGATATTTATTCATATATTAACTCCTTTAATAGCTGAAAATTAGATTTTACACTTTGGTAACTAAATTTTCCTCTTTTAAGTTGTAATCATGGACCAAGAGTCAGCTGATGGCTCAATCACAAAAGGGAAGCCATGTCTTCTCCTCCCTACCAGCCACTTCAACCACCTACCCATTTCTCTATGAGTTGATTCACTTCCTCCTCGTGGGCCATCTTCTGCTGCTCTAGGGCAGTCTGTCCCTCTTGCTCAACCTGGGCCAGTTGTTGGGCAGCTGCATCCCGTTCCTGCTCTGCCCGGCATCTTTCTGTGTCCAGTTCCAGCTTCAGGCACTTTACCTCCCCTAGGATACCAGGAAGAAGCAGTTTTATGAATCTCTGCCCAGCTGCTTTTACCTCATGATATTCTCTTGCTTTCCACTCTACTCCCATCTTGGCAGACCCGAACCTAGCTAGAGAAGGCCTCCCAATATCTTGCTGCCTGGCTCTCGACATCTCCATGGAATGGTCCCATTCCAGCTGGACTCTTACCTTGGATTACGTCCTTAGCTTGAGTGATAGTTTGAATCTGGACCTCCAGCTGCCCTCTGGTGACCTCTATTACAGAAATCTGTTGTTGAGCCTCAAACAGACTGCTCTCCAGTTGCTCCTTGGCTGAGCTGTGAGATTCAGTTGAGAAGAGCTCTTACCCATCAAGCCCCTGACCTTTTCTTAAGAGGAATTGGGTTCTAAAAAATGGCTTCCTAGAGAATTTAGGAGGAGGGCAATTATAAATTCATGATACAAAGTTCATATATGGAGCTGAGAAGGTGGCTCAGTGGTAGAGTGTTGCCTCGCATGCATGAGGCCCTAGTTGGATTCCTCAGCACCACATAAACAGAAAAAGCCGGAAGTGGCGCTGTGGCTCAAGCGGTAACCTTGAGCTGAAGAGCTGAGGGACAGTGTCCAGGCCCAGAGTTCAAGCCCCATGACTGAACAAAAAAAAAAAAAAGAATTCATATATTTAGGGCAGGGAGCTTGGCTATGCTTTGCCTTGCAAAGCATTCTGTGCCTGGCTGACCTAGGTCTGGCCCCTACCTAAGTCCCAGAAGTTGTTCAGTTAGATCCTGGCGGTCTCGTTCCACAGCCTGCAGCCGCACTTCTAGAGCTGCTCTCTCCCGTACTAGGGCCTCCTTCTCTTGGACTGCCCTGGTAAGTATTTCTTCCTGTCGCTTTGCCTCCTGATGAAGCTGCTCCAGCTGAGCTGTGGCCGTTTCCTGTTGGTGATGTGCCTGAAGGGAAGAAATTAGTGAGAGGCAGAGAACAGGCAGAATTGTAGGGCTGCTACTACCAGGTGAAGGCAATCGGCTCTTTGAAGATTTTGAACCCAACACTATAAGCTTGTGAAATGCTCACTCAATAAGGAATAGTATATATTAATCTCCTTTATCAACTCAGAGAGCTGATAACTTAGGAAGGATACTCTTCAATGGACAAGAACGACCCTGTGCTAGGGATAGCAGTAGACCTGCCCCAAGGAGCTCTCAGTTTTTTGTTTTTTTCCTGCCAGTCCTGGGGCTTAAACTCAGGACTAGGCACTGTCCCTGAGCTTCTTTTGCACTCTACCACTTGAGCCACAGTGCCACTTTTGGCTTTTTCTGTTTATGTGGTACTGAAGAATCGAACCCAGGGCTTCATGCATGCTAGGCAAGCACTCTACCACTAAGCTACATTCCCAGCCTCGAGCTCTCAGTTTTGTTTTATTTTTGGTCCGTTCGTGGGCCTGAACTCTCTGGGCCTGGGCACTGTCCCTCAGCTCTTCACCTCAAGGCTAGCGCTCTACCACTTGAACCACAGTGCCACTTCTTTTTTTTTCCTGCTTATGTGGTGCTGAGGAATTGAACCCAGGGCCTCATGCATGCAAGGCAAGCGCTCTA
>NW_012278927.1:0-1358 GCF_000151885.1 Dipodomys ordii
AAATACATATCTAAGGGTTCATTTTCCTAACATCATATTATCTGACCTTTTCCACTTGACTCATACATATACTAGATATTGCAAATAAGGGAAACCATGGGACCTATGTTTCTTTGGGCCTGGCTTACTTCACTTAATATAATTTTTTCCAAGTTTATCCATTTCCTAACAATGTCCCTCCCCCACAGTATAACCCCTGCTTTCACTATATTTGATGTCAGTATAATGGGGCTGGGAAGGTGGCTCAGTGGTAGAGCGCTTGCCTTGCATGCCAGAGGCCCTGGGTTCAATTCCTCAGCACCACATAAGAAAAAAAAAAGCATTACTACTTAACAAAATTTTCAGAGTTAGGAAATTTAGGAATAACTAGTTAACAAACCAAAAGGGATGTCATTCAAGAAGCAAATTGTTATCTGCTCAAATAACATAATTATTTTATGACCTGTAACCAAACTTCTATACTTGGGAAAAACATATCTACAATTTTAATCAGACAAGCAATGCAGTAAAAAGGTGTCACATATGATACTTTTAATTTTAAAGGTTTAATGCAAACAAAATATATCTTATTAATAGTAGAAAATAATAGTAAAGTCAGAAATTCTGGCAAGAATCAATGACAAAAATTAGAATTTAAATATGCATAATTTATTCTAAATTTTATTTTAATATAGAATAAAGGGGAATATAATCATATGAGTAAATCAAATGAGTAAATATTCTTAAAACTGCATAGAAAGAAGCATTGCTTTCCTACTCCTATCTTGAATTAAATAAAGGCTCAAATTTGTACAGAATTTGTTATTAAACTGAATTTTGTGTACTTAAGAACAGAGTGTGTGTCTTCCTCATGTATTCATATCAAGGCCCATTTTAGATCTTAATTCACAGAACCTGAAAACAATGATAATAAATGAATATTAATGAAGAAAAAGACAATAATTTAATCAAAAAAAGTAGAATTGATCCAGCCTACATACTCTTTTTAGTTATTCAGAGTATTTCTTGGAGTGTGACATTCCTAATAAAATACTGCTATTGTTACCCCGTTACCATTCTGTACTTCTGTTCTAAAGTATTACATAAGAAGTCATTTATGTTACTCTTTTGTATAGCTAGTTTTACCTTTACCTTTTCTTGTGTTTATATTCTTTCTTTCATTTATTGAAAATCCAGTTTGAATACTTTCCTTCTGTATCAACAATATTTTTAGTTATCTCTGAGTTTTGAAGCCAATTTATAGTCTCTTTTGTACTTAATATTTTCACCTTTAGTTTTAACTTAACTTTTGAATATCATAGTATAGATTAGCATTTTTTTCTTTTACATATTTTAAATATATTTTCTTTTTTTTTTTT
>NW_012278928.1:0-3589 GCF_000151885.1 Dipodomys ordii
CCTCCTGCACCTAAGTTGTAAAGTTCGTTTTCAACATAAGGACTTGTACATCTCATTGTTGCAATGGGTCCACCTGTATCCCTATTTAAATGATTTGTTTTTCCCCTTCCCCTCCACAAATTATACCGACTAATCACCAAAATATCTGGAAGTACAGCCGTGGCTCAAGTGGTAGTTGCTAGCCTTGAACAAAACATGCTAAGCGACAGCAGCCAAAGCCTAAGTTCAAATCCCATTACCAGCACATATGCATATGTGTGCACGTGCACACACACACACACACACACACACTCAAAGAATTCTTCAGATACCACTAACAGAAGAGTAAAGCCACTCCTCGTTATAAGAAATAAGTACCAAATCTTTCCATTTCCTTGTGAATGGTACAATATCATTCTTTCTAGGGAAGGGTAGAATTCCATTGTGTATATATACCACATTTTCTAGATCCATTCATCTGCTGAAGAGTATCTGGGTTGATTCCATATCTTGGCTATGATAATATTAAACAAAGTAAGCTAGACTCCAAAAACATAGGGTACATGGTTTTCCCTCACTTGTTTTAACTAGAAAGTGCCTATAAACCTACACTTAAGCATACTTGTTGGTAAAAGACAAAAATATATACTTGCACGTGATAAATTATGTAGGACTCCAGATAGTCACACCAAATGAAGTTGCTCTTAGAAGAGAATCACAAAGGTTCAATAGAAATGGGCATATGTTCATATAAAATAATGTTTATCATAATTAACTCCAAGAAATGGAAACTTTCTTGTTATTTTGCTTTTTTTCTCCTTTGTCTCTGTTTTTTGTTTCCTGTACCTTTTGTCTTGTATGTATGTATATATGTTTGGGGGAAGGTAAGTGGGGCAAAGAAATGGTGGGGAAAAGGGTGAACAAATGCAGCACTGATACTAACCAGACACTATGCTGAAAACGAACTTAAAAATCGTGGGAAAGGAGGATCGGGAGGGAAAATTGGGCAAAAATGAGGAAAGAGGTGACAATGTTCAAAAAGAAATTCACTTCTTACTTGACTTATATGACTATAACCCCTCTGTATAGCACCTTTACAATAACAATAAAAAAAGAAAGAAAGAAATATCCTTTGTAATTTTGTTTTGTTTCAGTGCTGGGGATAGAATCTAAGATTTTCCCACTTGCTAGGTAGTGCCTTTCCACCACTTTGCAACTTGCTATGAAGTGCCTAACATTCATGCATCCATTTATCTTACATGAGAACAATTTGTGTAAAAAATTCCAGCTGTTAACCTTTTATTACCTGTCATCTCAACCCTACTAGTAGTTTCATGAGAATTGACTTTTGGTATGAGACAAATGTTAGGGGGGAAATATTGTTGCCTTCAGGATAGTATAGGGGATTGAACCAGGACTTCCGGTTCCCTGGTCTTGCTTGCCCCTTTGATGTATGAGTACTTGATCTATGATTGCATCCTTGTTGTCAGAAATTTTTAAGTGATGGGACTTTCTTACATGGACTGGCTACAAACAGAAATCATCAGCTTCCTGAGCAGAAAAGACTACAGGTATGAGCCACAAGGACCTGACAGCAGTAGGATTTTAATCACTAATTCTATCAAATGGTTTCCTTTTGTTGATAAAAATGTAGCTTATACTTGTTTTAGAGACTTGGAAACAAATGGAAATGAATAGAATAATAGGTCTTTTACTCTGTGCTATTTGATTTAGAAACACATTAATACACACTGGGGGCACTTCTGAGAAAGACTGAGATTTCAATAAAGACAAATATGATTACAATGGAAAATGCTAGAATACGTCCAAGATTATGATAACTTTCTCTCACAGATAATTAAAAATTATTTGTGCAGCACATCATTTGCATTAATAAACTATAAAGTGGAGCATCACTTCTATTGACCTTGTATTTGTGAAATAAAAGCACATCACTGTAACTTCACCTGATAGATTTCACTAACACATGAATAGAGATCATTTATTTTAAGACAAAATCATATGACTCATACTTTCTTACCACTTTATTATTGAGTGATACTAGTTCTCTTTTTAGAACTAAAATCAAGGCTTAATGAAATGCTTACTTAAACACCAATATCATTATTACATATGTAACAGTTTGGAAATACTGCATTAGACTTGGAAAATGCCCAGCAGAAGTGAATCAATTTTCTATCTGCCTTGTAAAAACAACTTCAGCTTTATTGCTTTATGGAAGTAGAATTGAAGTAATACTTTACAAGAGCTATTAAACAGAACTTGTGACACAAAATGTAAGACTTCTGTCTAAACTACAACATTTCTTGATTTCTCTCGAATATCTAATGGCACAATGAAAACTGATTAGGCTATTCATATGTTCACATTCTTAGTTATATCTCAATAACCTCAAATTAAAAAGTTGATTGGTAAAATGAGACAGCAATACAATTGAACAACCTCATAAACAGTCTACTGCTGAGTAATCAAAAAATTTAATTGATCAAAGTAACATTTAGTGCTGGAAAATATTGAAGATAGTCTACAATTAGAATAATTAGGACAATGATGATTCTCAGAGAGCTGAAACACATTAAATTTTTAGCCATGGGAGAAGGAAACTATTACAAACTGGTGAAAGAATGTATAATCCTTTAGGGGATATTTTAGTTTTGTTTTTATTTTTGTTTTCCTAATAGTTCCTTTGGGACCAAGTTGGCAAATGTTATAGTGTTAATATTGCAGAAGTCATACAAGGAAATAAAGGAGCAGTGTCTTTTGATTTCATACGATAATCCTGAATTATATGAATTTCTGAGGTTCAATGCTCAACATATGGAAAATTTTTATAGGAAAGATTCAGTGGTACAAAGGTGAAATGAGACTCATTCTTAGGCATTATTTAGTGGCACACTTGTGGACTTTAATTCCTTTCCATCATTTTCAAACTAAAGGTTCCCTGTGTTCATATAGAGATACATCTTCCTAGAGACCAGTCTGAGAAGGTGGACTTTCAAGCACTGGTTTCTCAGTTGAAGGTGACCTCGAGCTTACAGGAACAAGCTGATATCCTCTACATGTTGTATACTATGAAGTAAGTGATGGATATTGTCAGTATACTTCCATACTAATATAGAGAGGAAATGCAGCATCACATGTTAGTCAGCTTTCCATTGCTATAACAAATACCTGAGTTAATCAATCTATTCAGAGAAAAAATTATTTTGGTTCATAGTTTGGGAAGTTGACATGATCTTATTTATTGCTTTTGGTTCTGTGGTAAGGCAGTATATCATGGCACCAATACATGGCAAAGCCATTTACCTCATGGCCAGGATGGAAAAGAAAGGGAGAAAAAAACTACTCTCCTTCAATGGCAACCCAATAACCACCTAACTAGGCCCCATCTCTTAAAGATTTCTACTACATCCCATTAGTACTATAGGCTGGAGACCATAGGCCTCTAGGAGACCAATCTGTACCATGTAGTAAAATAAATCACAGTTTTGGAGAACACTTTCTTTCTCTTTCTCACTCTCACTCTGTCTCCTCTCTCTCACTTTCTCTTTTTCTCTCTGTGTGTCTTTTTCTCTCTCCCACCCTCCCT
>NW_012278929.1:0-3125 GCF_000151885.1 Dipodomys ordii
TAGCTCAAGTGGTAGAGCGCTCGCCTTGAGCTGAAGAGCTGAGGGACAGCGCCCAGGCCCAGAGTTCAATCCCCATGACCGACAAAAAAAAAAAAAAAAAATCTCTTAAAATTGTTTCTCCTTGACTTGGGACTCCTAAACTTAAGCTTACCAAATCCCATTTTCAATGTCTGATATGAAGTGGAAACTGTATAGAAAAAATACATTTTTGTTTGTGAAACAAGTACTACAGCCACTCTTTCAAAACCACTTATTATAAAATAGCTCTCTTCAAAATTTGGTTAATGAAAGTAAAAATCTAAAAAGTATGTGTAACTATAAACTTAACCTATGTTTATGTATTATTTAGTACTCCTAACCACAGAAAAAACACACACATATAAACATAAAATCAAAACTATTGCTCACTAGAAATGAAATTTTCATCAGCTCTATCAACAAATTGCTTATTACAAGTGTTCTTCAAAAACTTTAGATTTATTAAATTTTTTTTGAATTTTATCCATCATTTGTCCAGATAAAAAGATTGCATGCTCATTGAATTTAAGAAAGTTAAAAAAAATCAAAGTATGTTTTTTATTGTGAAAATACCATACAGAGGGGTTACAATTACTTGAGCAAGTAATAAGTACATGTTTTATCAAGCATTGCTGCCTCCTCCTTTGTTTTTCCCTTACCATCCCTGCCCTCCCATCTCTGTGACTATACTCCCCCTCAGTTCCGACTCCCCTCCTCCCCCCACCAAAGTTGTAAAGTTCGTTTTTCGACATAGCATCTTGTATATCTTATTATTGCAATAAGTCCACCTCCTGTATCCATGTTTTTCCCTTCCCCTCCCCAAATTATACTAACATCAAATACAGTGAAAATAATGGTTAGCAGGTTTGGGTGTTTTTTTTTAGTTTTTAAAGTATATTTTTAAGAATTTTGTTTTGCAGACAGCTAAAACTGTTTATACCTATTATTCTAGCTACTCAGAAGGCAGATATCAGGAGGACTGAGGTTTGAGGTTTAGTTCAGGCAAAATTTTTTGTAAAACTCTAGCTCAAACAATAAATCTTCATGTGTGTACATGCCCATCACGCACCATCCCAGCTGTGTTAGATACACTGATGGGCCGATTGTTAATGTTTGGGTCGGCTTGGGCATAAACACAAACAGTATCTTAAAAACAATCAAAGGGCTAGAGATGTGACTCAAGTAATAGAGTACCACCCTAGAAAATGCAACACTCTGAGGTCAAACTTCAGCACAACCAACATTATTTTTGCCCTGAAGAAATTATACTTCTGCAGGTAAACATAAATTATTATATAAATTAATCACCAGAAATTCAGCTTCACAGAAGATATTTATTTTTCCCCTCTTTCAGAAAATTGTTATAATTGCAAAATATAAGCTAAGATACATTTAGTCATAGCTTAAAAAAAGTTTTGTCTTTTATAAAGTTTTAGGTCATCATGGACTCTGTCTTGAACTTCCCATCACTTTGGGAACTGTGCAGACATAAACAATGTTGAATGGACAATACTTGCTATAAGCAGTTTATTTTTACAAGCAGAGAAAATATAGAGTAAGCAATAGTGGTATGCCTTCCCTTCTCTGGATTGAGGCATCTTCCTCAAGTGGTGAAGTGTGCGAACTTAAACCCTATAGGGCAGAAAGCTGTTGTCTGGCCAAATGTACACTTTTTCTCTAGGAAAAAGACACATATTTGGCTAGAACAGTAGGAGATTGCATTAATCCTTGTACAGAGTTATCACTTCATTTTACATGTCTAGAGAATTAGTACCTGGAAAGTTTGAGGCTTGAGTTTGCAATGGTGAGCTGCTGAAGCAACAGGTTTATTAATGTGATCTTCCTTTTTTGAACCACTTATTTCTGTCTACTCCACTAGGTTCATCAACAGGACGTCATAGTATTCCAAGGAGATATTTGCCTTTTCTGGAAAATATTTTCAGTTGAACAGCACTGATGTTGGTCAATGAGTAGAGGCCAGTAATGATAATACAGTATACATGACATAAAGCCCTGTAAACATGGAACATCGATTGTACTCAAGTTGAAATTCCCTGTACAGTATGAACAAATATACTAAGCATACTCTCTCTTCCCTTTTTCCCCCTTGTGGTAAAATAGATTTAAGCAACATTTTTGTACTCATAGTTAGAAAAGTGGCTTACAATGGAAAATAGGTACTCAGAAAAAAGCCAAGAAAGGGAGACTGTCAGAGGAACAAGTAAAGTATGCTGCATAAATGGGGCTGAGTAAAGGTCAGGGGACTTAGAAAACACAAACTTATGAGGAAATTGAAATCACTGTATACATTATTGAAGAGAAAAATCAGGAGATGGATCAGACAAAACTAGTTAACAGATCATGAATACCCTTGAGTATCAACTTGAAGAATATTGTGTGTAAGCCTCTTCTGATTTAAATTTTCCAAACCCTATAAAATTCATATTTCAAACTTTGGAATATTTTAAAATTATGATGGGACAAATGTTTTTGGGCAACTACTTTTTTGGTAGTTTTTTCCTCTCCAAATAAATATTTTATATACTGTACATTTATCGTTTATTATGTATTTTATATATATCATATGAGTTTTTTTCCTTTTGCACTATTTACCTAAGAGATAGAGTGTTTAAAAGGTTCAAAATTTTTAATGACTGTGTAGTCTGATAAATGACAAAGATATGTTTTATTTAATCACGTTTTATTATAGGGCCTTCCTGTGGTATCAATGTGTAAAATTTAAATAGAATACAATGAGCATCCATATGAGTTGTATTACTGTTTATTAGATAAGCAGAGATCAAATATGTAAATTCTGAAGTCTGGATTCTTGATACCAAGAGGAGTGTAGGAGTATGCAATCATAATATCCAATGTAAATATGTGAAAATGTGACAATGAAGATGATTCAGGCATGGGTGGGGTTGAAAGAGATTGGGGGAGAATGATGACAAAAGGTGACATTGATCAAGATGCATTGTACTTAAGAAACTCCCATATTTTGGCTGGGAATGTGGCTCAGTGGTAGAGCGCTTGCCTTGCATGCCTGAGGCCCTGGGTTCGATTCCTCAGCACCACATAAGCAAAAAGAAAAAAGCCGGAAGTGG
>NW_012278930.1:0-1475 GCF_000151885.1 Dipodomys ordii
TTTTTTTTTTGTCAGTCCCTCAGCTCTTCAGCTCAAGGCAAGCACTCTACTACATGAGCCATAGCGCCACTTCTGGTTTTCTAGTGGTTTATCGGAGATGAGTCTCATGGACATTCCTTTCCGGGAAGGCTTTGAACCATGATCCTCAGATCTCAGCCTCCCGGGTAGCTAGGATTACAGGCGTGAGCCACCGGCACCCCGGCAACAGTCTCATTTCTAGTGATGTCATTTGGTTAAGGTGATAGCTTCGCTGTAAAATGACTACTTTTCATTTTGATGTAAGTGTCTTGGAGGACTAAGCATCTAAAAGTTCTTTTGGGGATTGTTGAGACAAAGAACGATAGAAATAAGTCAAGGTGTAGAGCAAGGAAGTTGAGGGGGTTTTGGGGGGGGGAGGCTTGAAGTAGCATCTCATTATAAACACCAGGTTGGCCTCGATCTGGCAGTCTCCTGCCTCAGCCTCCTGCCTCTTGCCTCCTGAGTGCTGAAATCACAAACACACGCCACGATGCCCTAGGAGAATGTATGTTTTAGATAGGAAGTCTTAATCATAGAAAAGAAGTGAAGATATACAGATGTGGAACTCAGAGATAATCTAAAAAAAATCTGGGTGAAAGTAGAACCATTAAGATACATGCTGCTAGGACTTACTGGTTGGAAGTCAAGCCAGTGGATCCAACTGAGCTAGATTGACAGCATGTGAACCAAGTATACATGGATTCCATCACTTTTCTGTAGTGCTCAGAACTTTGGGCTCTGGAGTAGAGAGATTTTCAGTAAAGCTGTTCGAGACTGTTTACATGTACTGTTAACTCTCTTATGGGAGTGAGACTGAGCTTCTGGCGGCCAATGGATTAAATGACATTTGGTCATTTCAGTAGCTTGCAAAGGATGCAGATGTTTGTAGAAGCTGTGTGAATAGCTTACTCAGTAGGTGTGAGGAGACAGACAGGGAGGTGCAGATAAGGAGGATGTGGTCAGAGAAGCAGAGAACATATTGACGTAATGCAGACAGGCCCAAAGTGGGGGGCTGGGCTTGAAGGGAGGGAACCAAGTTAATTCTGAACAGGAAGGACCAGTTTGTTCTTTGTGTGGCATCTTTGTGTCTTTTCTTGGGAAATAACTTGTTAAACTTTTCTCATTTTTTTGTAATATTAGACGTTATTTCTAACCAGATTAAACCTGGTAAGTCCTCCATGTAATAGCAATCCGAAGTAGCACAAATACTTGAAATGGACATATAATTAAAAGTGACCATTGAAATATGAACAGATCTCTCATGTTTATCAGGACTGCTGTGTATGTATGGCCAGTTAGTTTTTCTTTCATGCCTCTCTGCTGATTAGCCTTTGTATGGTAGCTAGCTGTAGAAATGCCAAGTTCTGGAAATTTAAATAATCTGCTTCGGAGGAGTTAAACACTTTCTGTCTGTTAAGTCCCATCCCAGTCTTCAAGTTTTTATTTGTCATTTTTCA
>NW_012278931.1:0-2346 GCF_000151885.1 Dipodomys ordii
GCGCTCGCCTTGAGCTGAAGAGCTGAGGGACAGCGCCCAGGCCCAGAGTTCAAGCCCCACGACCGACAAAAAAAAAAAAAGAAGGCAGAGATTATCACCTACACTAGGACTCTGAGAGTGACCAGTTTCTGGGTGGCCAGTGGGAACCCAGAGGTCAAGTTCCGCCCGGCCCCAGGCATATGCCAGTGCCATTGTTTACACTATGGGAGCAGCAAAGTGCGGAGAGCAAAACTAATAGTATCTGTGATGATTATAATCTTGTTATGCTGGATTCACGCCTCACTGGGACAAACCCAGTTTTGTTTTGTTTTCCCTCAGTACTGGGACTGAACCAGAGCTTTGCCTGGTGCTCTTGCCATATGAGCCATGCTCCCATCCCGAGAGCTCACCTGTGGTCCAGTTTCTGCACACTCGCTCATCCCTGACGTCTTACAGAGCTTGTCTTGCCTTGATGGCCCTGGCGGCAGCTGACGGGGCCTGTTTCTCCTCTCCTGGCAGGCATCCTGGATCCTCGCTGCCAACTCTGTGTGTTTATGGGGAAAACAGACCCGCAGGCTCCTAGGCACCAGCAGCAGTCCGTGATCTTGGTTCCCATGGATACCCCCGGGATACAGGTCATCCGGCCTCTGACAGTGTATGGGCTCGATGATGCTCCAGGTTAGACCTCTCAGGGCCGGTCACCCCAAGTGTGGGTCTGATGCTGGGAACAGCTTTGGCGGCCCTTGCTCAAATTCAGGACCTGCCTAAGGTACGGGTCTGATGGTATTGGGAGTGCCACGTTGCTCTGCATTGTATTTCCATAGTGAAGGCCAGCCATGGACCAGATTTCAGATGCATTTGCATGGTATTTGCATGCATTGCCTCTTGGAAAGTGAGAGGAGGAGCATGCGTCTGTGAGTCTGACATAAGGAAGCAGGGCAGGGCAGGGCAGGGCAGGGCAGGGCAGGGCAGGGCAGGGCAGGGCAGGGCTGCCCTCCTGGCCAGGTTCCAGCATGCACTGCAATCTACAGGGAGGTGGCAGCCCCCATCAGATCCCCCCACAGTGTGAGAGGTGGTGTCTCAGGGTCATTACAGTGGCGAGCACATAACTACGAAGTTTCAGCCTCAGCTGCCTTCATTATGTTTGCATGGACAAGTGGCCAAATGCGCAAACGGGTCACCATAAATCAGTGAATCCATCATCTTTAATGGTTCCTTCCGGCTCCCCTGCCCCCGCCCCTGGCAGGAATGTTGCCAACTGAGCACCTGGGCCGAGGCTAGAGAGAAACAGTGAAGGGAACCAGGATGGACTGCGGCTCATGGTGGTGTGTTTGGTGTTTCAGGTGGCCATGGTGAAGTCCTATTTGAGCGTGTGCGTGTGCCCAAGGAGAACATAGTCCTGGGCCCTGGCCGTGGCTTTGAGATCGCCCAGGGCAGGCTGGGGCCTGGCCGGATCCATCACTGCATGAGGCTGATCGGGTTCTCAGAGAGGGCCCTGGCTCTCATGAAAGCCCGCGTGAGTACCCCTTGCCCGCCTTTTCTGAGAGCAGACTAACCATTGGAGCCAGGTGATGATGTGCTTCCCAGCAGCTGGGTCCTCAGCTTGCCTCTGCATCTGCTGCTTTGCCACTCAGAGCAGAAAGGCCCCACTCTGTCCAGGCGACCAGACGGAAAGCCAGGCTCTGTGGCAGCTAATGGAGAGGTTCTCAGCCCCAAAGAGTCACAGCCTGCTCAGAGCCGTTTGTATTCCTCCTGGTACATGGCTGAAACTGATGCCAAACTGGGTGCCAGTGGCTCACACCTATAATCCTAGCTACTCAGGAGACTGAGGTCTGGAGGATCGAGGTTCAGTGTTAGCCGAAGGCAAAACGTCTGTGAGAATCCATCTTCCAAGTAACCAGCATACTTATAGGCCAAGGGCATGGATCAAATGGTAGAATGCCAGCTAAGGCAAGTGCAAGACCCTGAGTTAAACCACAGTACTGGCAAACAATCAAAACCCAATGCCAGGGTAAACCCATCTTGCTTGCTTCTTTACCTGCATCTGGATTCCAGCATCTGGCCCTGGACTGCCCTCCTACTTCCAGCATGTTCCAAAAACATAATGTGCTGTGGCCCTCGGAGGCTGGAAGTCTATGCAAGGGAGAGTTATTGCTAAGGATAAGAGTTCCATCAAGCCGGGCGCCGGTGGCTCACGCCTGTAATCCTAGCTACTCAGGAGGCTGAGATCTGAGGATCGCGGTTCAAAGCCAGCCCGGGCTGGAAAGACCATGAGACTCCTATCTCCAATAAACCACCAGAAAACTGGAAGTGGCGCTGTAGCTCAAGTGGTAGAGTGCTCGCCTTGAGCTGAAGAGCTGAGGGATA
>NW_012278932.1:0-1716 GCF_000151885.1 Dipodomys ordii
ACTGACAGGGAAGTTGGTTAGAGACTATAGCATTTGTTGAGAATTTTCTGACATCATTAGTACCTTACCTACAGTTTAACTTTTTTTTTTTTTTTGTGGGTCATGGGGCCTGAACTCTGGGCCTGGGCACTGTCCCTCAGCTCTTCAGCTCAAGGCTAGCGCTCTACCACTTGAGCCACAGTACCACATCTGGCTTTTTCTGCATATATGGTGTTGAGGAATCGAACCCAGGGCCTCATGCATATAAGCAAGCACTCTACCACTGAGCTACCTTCCCAGCCCCAATTCAACTTTATATATGGACAAGAAATCTGTAATCTTCTTTAAATCCAAAAATCTTAGTTAAATTAACTACTTTTTACAAGTATTTGCTTTAATTCTCTTTTCAAATGTTTAGCTATCTAACTTTGTATTTATGTGTCAATTTAACATCTGATAGAAGGGTAAATCTATTTTATTTATCTGTAATGAGTCTAATAGCATGTCTATAGTTATTTCTGCCATTAATTGCATAATTTTTATTTCTTTCCTGGTGTAATAATAATTGCTGTAATTCTTTTGCTGCCCTTTGGTATTTTCAATTATACTTATTTTATAATTGAAAAATAATCATAAACAAGTAGTTGAGTTTTTAAGGAATCAGTAGTTAATGCCATTTCCCCCATTTTAAGCTATTTCTATTTTTGAAAGTGTAATTATTAAATAGTTGTATAATATTAAATAGTTGTATAAAGAGGTTACAATTTCATAAGTCAGGTTATAAGTATAATATATCTCTATTTCTTATACTCCATGTCTTCCCCATTTCCTTTTTCTTCATACTGAAAGTATCTTTAATCATCCTTTTTATTTCCTTTTAACGAAAATATTTGATTTATGAATTCTCCTCATGTCCAAATGTCTTGACATTTTACCTTTGTGTTATAGCTTATAACATGAAGTCATATTTTCTTCTCTCCTTACATGTTGACTAAGGGACAGCTACTTGTGTCTCTTCCTGTGGGAATCTGACTAGAAAAGCCCCATCAATCTTTACTTGCTGCTGCTTCTCAGAAGGAATACATGTCCTTTCCCTCCTCATTGGCTCATGGCTTCCTGTCATTGGGTGAGACAGTATAATTCCCAGTGAAGAGGCACAGACTATGGGTCAGTAATATAGTCTCTATTGAACACTAGGCTGTACAGCAGTTTACTTTTTTTTGTTGTTGTTGTTGGTTGTAGGGCTTGAACTCTGGGCTGGGTGCTGTCCTTCAGCTCTTCAGCTCAAGGCAAGCACTCTACCAATTGAGGCACAGCAGCACTTCTGGTTTTTTAGTTGTTTATTGGAGAAAAGAGTCTCATGGGCTGGCTTTGAACCATGATCCTCAGACCTCAGCCTCCTGAATAGCTAGGATTACAGGCGTGAGCCACCGGCACCCTGCTAGCAGTGTACTTTTAATTCTTTTAAATATTGCACAGTTATTTTAGGAAGACATTTTGCCAAAGAAAAATCTGCCATCAGAATAGTTAGTTGTAATTTATTACCATTGGCCATTATCTGTTTATTGTGGACTTTAACATTGTCACTGTTTTGGCTATGTTTCATTATTTTTATTTTTAAAATTTTTTTATTTTTTGGGGGGTCCAATTGTGGGGCCTGAACTCTGGGCCTGGGTGCTGTCCCTCAGCTCTTCAGCTCAAGGCTAGCGCTCTACCACTTGAGCCACAGCGCCACTT
>NW_012278933.1:0-1583 GCF_000151885.1 Dipodomys ordii
AAAAAGCTGGAAGTGGCGCTGTGGCTCAAGTGGTAGAGTGCTAGCCTTGAGCTGAAGAGCTGAGGGACAACGCTTAGGCCCAGAGTTCAGGCCCCACAACCAGACCAAAAAAAAAAAATGCAGACAGAATAACTATAGAGATTTTTTTTGGGGGGGGTCCAGTTGTGGGGCCTGAACTCTGGGCCTAGCATGCATGCAAGGCAAGCGTTCTACCACTGAGCCACCTCCCCAGCCCCACTATAGAGATTTTTTGTCTGCTACTGCTTAGACAGGTGACCAGAAAATCTTGGAATTCTTGGGTTAGTCCCCATTTGTTCTAAAGTGGACCTGGGAGTTTCAGAGTGGAGATGAAGTGGACCTGACACAAAAATTTTCTTACTGAAATGTGAGATCGAGTTTGGTACTATCATTTCTGGTCCTTAGTGTTCGAGTTTTTGGTTTTGTTTGTTTGTTTTTGGGTCCGGTCGTGTGGCCTGAACTCTGTGCCTAGCATGGATGCTAGGCAAGCACTCTACCACTATGCCACATTTCCAGCCCTATCTACCTCTATTTTGTGTGTGCATGTACACACACACATATGCAGGCACCCACGTACTGAGACTTGAACTCTGGGTCTGGGCACTGTCCTTGAGATTTTTCACTCAAGACTGGCACTTTACCACTTAAGCCACAGTTCCACTTCTAGCTTTTGGTTGTTAATTGGAGACCAGAGCATCATGGAATTTGCCTGCCTGGGCTGGCTTCAAACCTTAAGCCTCATATCTCAGCCTGCTGAGTATCCAGGTGTGTGCCACTTAGACCCAGGTATGTATGTATGTATTTATGTATGTATGTATGTGTGTATGCATGCAGGTATGCATGTATGCAGGCATTTATTTAGAGCTAGGGTCTTGCTATGTGGCCCAAGCTGGTTTCCAACTCCCAGGTTCACATAGTCCTTTTGCCTCAGCCTTCTGTCTGTCATCTTTATTTCTTTTTGGTCATTCATGGTGCTTGAACTCTGGGCCTGGGCGCTGTCTCTCAGCTCTTCAGCTCAAGGCTAGCACTCTACCACTTGACCCACAGTGCCATTTCCATTTTTCTGATGGTTTAGTAGAGATAAAGAGTCTCATGGACTTTCCTGCCTGGGCTGGCTTTAAACCACGATCCTCATATTTCAGCCTCCTGAGTAGCTAGGATTACAGGCTTGAGCCACTGGTGCCTGGCCTCTGTCATCCTCCTTGCTCCTTAAGGGTCATTACATCAAACAATCACCAGGGATCTTTGTAATTATGATCATCTTGCCACTTTCAAGGCTTCAGTGAGCTCCTTTATTCCTAATTCTCTTCACTGCCTTCTTGATCTGTAGCTTCCCATGTTCAAGTTTCACTGGCCTCCTTTTAATGTCTTCATTTTTCTTTTCTTTTTTTTTTTTTTGGGTCCGGTTGTGGGGCCTGAACTCTGGGCCTGGGCGCTGTCCCTCAGCTCTTCACCTCAAGGCTAGCGCTCTACCACTTGAGCCACAGTGCCACTTCTGGTTTTTTTCTTTTTTGCTTATGTGGTGCTGAGGAATCGAACCCAGGGCCTCATGCATGCAAGGCAAG
>NW_012278934.1:0-1719 GCF_000151885.1 Dipodomys ordii
CAGCTCAAGGCTAGCACTCTACCACTTGAGCCACAGCGCCACTTCTGGCTTTTTTCTTTTTGCTTATGTGGTACTGAGGAATCGAACCCAGGGCCTCGAGCACGCAAGGCAAGCGCTCTACCACTGAGCCACCTTCCCAGCCCCCAGAATGATTTTTTCTTGTGTTTAAGTGAGAAGGAAAAGAAGAAAAAGGAGCAAAATGCAGCACAATGGAAGTCAGGGGCCAGAGCAAACTCTGCAGAGCCTTCTAACTGCTTCTCCATCTCTGCCTGGGTCTAAGCACCTGCCTCCTGTGGAAAGGGTAAGATTAGGAAGTGAGGCTCTGGCATACACGCCCAAATAAGAGAGGATCACTAGGTGCAGACCACACACACTCACGCTCCCCAGTCAGGCCGCGGGGGAGGCGCGGCCGCCCGCCGGGCCCAGGGCAGCAGGGCTCACCGCTGCGGGACGTGCGAGTCTCAACAATGCCGGTCCGCAGTGCCCAGCAGAAAAGCCAGCGCGACCGAGCCTTCCTCCCTGCCTTAGGTAAGTGCACAGCTCCGGTGACTTCCCAGCCTTGCAAAGAGGATCGCGCGGGAGCCGCAGGGCGCGCTGTCTCCACATGAGGCCAAAGGGCCCCGGAGGCGCGGGGACGCCTCTCCTCTGGTTCCAAGTCCTCGCGGGGCCAGGATTCCTCCGGCTGCCCTCCACAACCTTCTCTGAGCGTGTCTATGTCAGTGGGTCTGCGGAGGTCAGAGCCAGAAAACCGTGGCATGTGAGTGGGAAGCCTCCTGGGCGCCGGTGCCCCGGCCGGGGCCAGGCGGGCTCCGTGAGGACACCGGCAGGACACCGGGCGCCACGTGCGGTGCCCCAGGCCCGGGCCCCCATGCAGACAGGCAGCGCGGTGCGGCCCTGCCCGCTCGCCGGCCCGCGTGTGCCCAGCCACAGACGCAGCAGGCTACGCCTTCAGGCCGCCAGGCACCAGCTGGGTCCACGGAAAGCGGGGCTTCCCCCTGCACACCTGGGCACCACCCGGGCCCAGTCGTGCTGGGTGAGTGTCTGGAGCCTCCTCACGACCCCCGGCCGGGGCCACAGGCAAGCCGCCCGGTGAACCGGGCGGGTCCTCCTCAGATCAGACAGCAGGGGTTCTGGCCGCAGGAAACGGACTCTGAACAGAGCGTCATGTTTCTCCAAGTCTCTGGCTCCATCTGCTGTCTCTGTCACGGTGCTGGGGGCAGGCCTCGGGGGCAGGGGCAGGCAGGGTCTGCGTGTGGCCCGGCCCGCCGAGGACGGGAGGAGGGCGCTGCCCAGGGGCTGTTTGCTTGACCCTTGAGCCCTGCAGTCTGGTTCTCATTAAGTACAGAACTGAACCCGGTTACCGGTCGTCCTGCTTGCCCTGAGTCGGCACAAAGGCCAGAAGTCACTCCACCAACGACCGGGGGCTGTCTGCCGTGCGAGGAGACCAGGTAGGGGTTGTGTTACCCTCAGCCGGTACGATGCCAGCCCTGCAGCCGCACACGTCCCCTCCCGGGCCTCAGAGAAGACTCAATACCTCCACCAGAACAGCACGAGAGCGGCGTGGGACCAGGTGTGAAGCCTGGCCTCACCAACAGCTAACCTACCATGCACAGAACAGGAAACAGAGGTCGAGGGTTCTAACCTACCATGCACAGAACCGGACACCGAGGTCGAGGGTTCTAACCTACCATGCACAGAACCCGACACCGAGGTCGAGGG
>NW_012278935.1:0-1690 GCF_000151885.1 Dipodomys ordii
GGAAGTGGCACTGTGGCTCAAGTGGTAGAGCGCTAGCCTTGAGCTGAAGAGCTGAGGGACAGTGCCCAGGCCCAGAGTTCAGGCCCCATGACCAGACCAAAAAAAAATTGAATTACTAGTTTTAATGAAAATTTGTGCTACATTAATTGGTATGTCCAATTTTATGTTAGAAGGCAGAGATAAAAAAGAGACATATCTATCTATCTGTCTATCTTATTTTATATGCTTTTTATTGTAAAAATACTGTACAGAGGGGTTATAATATACTTATATATACAATTTTTATAATAAAAAGATGGGTTTGGAGAAAGATAAAATCATTATATGTTCAATCAAGGCATTTCAATAAAAAGAAATGGCAGTGTTATACTAGGATAAATTTATACATTGTATAAATTAAACATACATTGTTATACATAATTTTAAAAGACGTGACATCTTCAAATTTTAAATTTATGTCAGATTGGTCCTGATTGTTTAGAAATGTGATCAGGACATGAAAAAGTCAGTAGCTTATAGAAAGGGAGAGGATGAAAGCTTTGAATAAAGAAAACATAAAATGAATTTCATTCCTTAATAAAATGTGATTTCTAAAAAGTATCAGCTTATAAATGAAGGAAAAAATAACTACCAATGTTCTGAAATTCATTTGAGGATGATGAGATTGTTATAGACCTTGGATATGAAGATCTATACTCATTTTGAAGTCAAAAGTAATGGGTAATAGGTAATGACATGATTGAACAATGAAAAATATCTTGTATAATTGAATATAGATTTAATTTTTCAAAGGAAAAGGAAGACAGATGGCATTATTAAAAGTTTCAAAAATAAGTAATTTCCAAAATGAGGATGTATTTTTGACAGAGGCATAGAAAAAAACTTTTACAAGAGGCCATAGAAACTTTGTTCAAATTGTGTAAGCAATTACACGTGGCAATAACATTTGTGTACTGTAAAACCTTGTGGTATGTGGGTTGCTTGTAACCAGTAGCTTCTCTTTCTACATCCATTTAACAGTAGGTGGCAGTCATTTTGCTCTAAGAGGCTAGGATATGCTGCAGCAGTGAATTTCTTTCTATACCCCAATATCTTACATAATGAATAATCTTACTCAAGTTGCATATCCAATGCAAAGACTTAACCTAAGCATCCAGGAATCAGGCTTCAACATTAGTTGCTGTATCAGTTGAAATACAAGATATTTCCATTTAAAATCACCGCCAGAAAACAGCAAGTAGATGAGTGGCTCAAAGTGGTAGAACACTACCAGACTTTAACAAAACAAACAAACAAAAAACAACTCAGGGACAGAGCCTAGGCCCTGAGTTCAAGGCCCACAGCCAAAAAAAAAAAGAAAAGAAAAGATAACGCTCCTAAATATGGTGACTGTATACACCATAAACTTATAGACACTTATGGATGTTCTAAGGTACAACATCAATTTACAGGAGTGTTTTCCAGCGTCCCATCTATACTTAAGGTTCAAATATCTAGTCATTTTCACCTACTGACTTTGCAACCTTTATAGTTTCCCATTGCATCTGTCCCATTTTTGCTTTTTTTCCCTTCAAAAAGACTTGGAAAAAAATATATTAAGTGAAGTAAGCCAGGCCCAAAGAAATATAGGTCCCATGGTTTCCCTTATTTGCAATAACTAGTATATGTCTGAGACAAGCAGAAACAGTCA
>NW_012278936.1:0-1470 GCF_000151885.1 Dipodomys ordii
GCTCAAGGCCCTGGGTTTGATTCCTCAGCACCACATAAGCAAAAAGAAAAAAGCCGGAAGTGGCGCTGTGGCTCAAGTGGTAGAGTGCTAGCCTTGAACTGAAGAGCTGAGGGACAGCGCCCAGGCCCAGAGTTCAGGCCCTATGACTGGACCCCCCCCCCAAAAAAAAAAAGAGTCTTAAAATGATTCTAAATTGTTAGCTGTAGGTTTGACCACTACAATGATTACAACACAGAAGTAGAAGGTTCCATGAAGTCAGGAAATAGGTGTGGTGGGTCTGTGTAGGTAGACACCATGGAGATTACTCATATTTATGTAGAGTTCTCTTACCAGCACTGCCAGGCAACTGCTGAAAGAGGGGAACCTTCCGCTACACTTCATGAAAGTTAAGGTGAACCACGCATTGGGGCTCACACTTGTAATCCTAGCCACTCAGGAGACTGAGATTTGAAGATCAAGGTTTGAAGCCAGCCTAGACAGAAAAGTCCATGAAACTCTTATCTCCAATTAACTAGCAAAAACCCAAAAGTGGAGATGTGGCTCAAGTGGTAGGGTGTCAACCTTCAACACAAGCATCTAAGTAAGAGTGTGTGAGAGGCCCAGAGTTCAAGCAAACAAACAACAAATGAAAGCCAAAAAAAATCAAAGCCCCCCCCCCAAAGTTAACGAAATATAAGCTTGTGTTTCTGTGTCAGGGTCAATTTCACTCCAGGCAATAACTGTTAGGGCAGTGTTGCTAGGAAACGAGCATCTGTTAGTCTGGGAAATTTGGGATAGGAGTGTGTCATTCATGCAATGAAAACAGGGAAGGGCCTTGAAGCATTTGCAGCTGGTCTCTGTCCAATTCTATTCAAGGGAACATGGCACGAGGCCTTTTAGAGACAGCCATGGTAGAGAGTCTTTCTCGAGGTGATGTAATTTCCAGTGTTAGGTGACCCAGAGTGCTGCCCTGGGGGCCACTCCATCTGCCCAGCCAGCGTGTTCCTCTTCACAGCTGTGGCCTGGCTTCTGACCCAAACCCGGTGACAGAGTGCTGGGACCAGAACAACAGCTGAGCAGAGCAGAAGATGACACCTCGTTACAAAGGAGCCCGGAAAGCGAACTCATCCTCCAGGAATCTACCCTTTGGAGCTTAGGAAGACCCTGGCCTATCCCTTGAAAGCCTCTCCCTTCCCAGACCTCTCCTCACCCTCGGCCTCTGGCTTCTTTGGTATTTCACTGCAAAGCTTAGCAGGTGACCTCATGTCCATTGTTTATTTCTGCTTCAAGTAAGTCTTCTGAGATATCTTCATCTCAATTTGTTGTTGTTGGTAGTTGTTTGGAGTCTTGAACTCAGGACCTGGGCTCTGTCCCTGAGTTCTTTTTTTTGGGGGGGGGGAGGGTCCGGTCGTGGGGCCTGAACTCTGGGCCTGGGCACTGTCCCTCAGCTCTTCAGCTCAAGGCTAGCACTCTACCACTTGAGCCACAGCG
>NW_012278937.1:0-1846 GCF_000151885.1 Dipodomys ordii
GAAAATCTCCTACGGGGCTAGGAAGGTGGCTCAGAGGTAGAGCGCTTGCCTTGCATGCCAGAGGCCCTGGGTTCGATTCCTCAGCACCACATAAGAAAAAAGAAAAAAGCCAGAAGTGGCGCTGTGGCTCAAGTGGTAGAGCGCTAGCCTTGAGCATAGGAGCTGAGGGATAGCATCCAGGCCCAGAGTTCAAGCCCCATGACTGATTTTAAAAAAAGCAAAGAAAAAAAAAAGAAAGAAAAAGAAAAAAGCGAGCGCTCTACCGCTTAAGCCACAGTGCTACTTCCGGTTTTCTAGTGCCTTATTGGAGATAAGAGTCTGCCCGGGCTGGCTTTGAACTGTGATCCTCAGATCTCAGCCTCTTGAGTAGCTAGGCGTGAGCCACCGGTGCCCAGCTCGCCCAACTCTTTTTTTCTTCTTATACTGAGGATTAAACTCAAAACCTTGGCACTTGACAAACTTCCAGTCCCCACACTTGCTGGGGACCAGCTTCTGCCCAGGTCTCAACTGGAAACAGACTAAAAAGCAAATTGTCTTTCTCCTAGAAGGTCAGTTTCCTGAGAAACCATAGCAGTTCTATGGCGGCCTCTACTGGTGCTTTTGTAAATTGCACCTACCCTTTTCTGACCACTGAAGACAGGGGCTTTGCCCTTAAAATCAGAACTTCTGAAATGGGTGGGTGGGTTCCAGTGTGGAGAAATTGATTTCCTGATTCCCATGAATCACTTGGTCACTTACAAGCAGATTCACCTGTTTAATGTAGTTCTTTAAACTATTATCTTTTTTTCTTCTTTTTCTGTTGAGAAAGGCTCTTGTTATATAACCCAGGCCAGCCTAAAACTTGAGATTCTCCTGCCTCAGCCTACTTAGGGCTGGGCTCTTAGGCATGTGTTATTATGCCAAGCTTAAACATGTTCATTTTCTAACCCTAAATCCTTTTCTGTCTTTTATGATCCTGTAGTTTTGATCTCAGAATATCATACTTCTTTTTTTGGGGGGGGGGGTTCCAGTCTTGGGACCTGAACTCTGGGCCTGGGCGCTGTCCCTCAGCTCTTCAGCTCAAGGCTAGCGCTCTACCACTTGAGCCACAGTGCCACTTCCGCTTTTTTCTTTTTGCTTACGTGGTGCTGAGGAATCGAACCCAGGGCCTCATGCATGCAAGGCAAGCGCTCTACCACTGAGCCACTTTCCCAGCCCAAGAACATCATACTTCTTAAGTGGTTGCTCTGCCACTCCTTCATCCCTTTTTGCTTTAGTAATTTTTTAGACAGGGTCTCAGGAGGTTTTGAAACCAAGTGTTTTGAACTCCATGCCTAGAGTCACGGAGTCCCACATTTAGTCCAGCCACTTACCCTCATACACCAAATAAAGAGACATATACCAAACATGAGACAGAGAGCTATTATAAAGAGATAGAGAGCAGAGATGTATTACATGAGAGACAGTGGAAGACAGCACTTAGTATATCTTCATCTGTCTTGGTGTGTACACATGCACACATGCAGAGATTGTTATCTCAAATAGGAAGAATTGGAGCAGGGAGTAAAAAGGTCAGCATAGTTAAAGCAGAACCAAGTCACAGGTATTTGATTAACTATTAGTTTAGTATTTTTCTCTAAAGTCTAGTAGTCTGCCTTCTCTCTTCAAGATGATTAGAAGAGAGCTGGGAAGGTGGCTCAGTGGTAGAGCACTTGCCTTACATGTCTGAGGCCCTGGGTTCGATTCCTCAGCACCACATAAGCAAAAAGAAAAAAGCCAGAAGTGCAACTGTGGCTTAAGTGGTAGAGCACCAGCCTTGAGCAAAAAAGTTCAGGGACAGTGCCCAGGCCCTGAATTCAGACCTTAG
>NW_012278938.1:0-1072 GCF_000151885.1 Dipodomys ordii
ACAGATGCTAATTCCTGAGGTAAGGAATGCATCCTGTTGTCTCTCTTAGAAGCAATGATAGTACTTTGCTTCTAAATACCTTGTTTGTTTCTGAGGTGCCTTCACCAGGTCTCATTTTCCTTAGTCTGTCATGCTTTATTTTACCCTAAAATGATTTTGATACCTTAATCTTAAGGGAAGTTGGTGGGTGGAGATCAGTCTTCTGTATTTGCTTTAAGCTGGGTATTTGAATTCCTGGTTGCCGTTTACTATGCCTCAGTTTCCCTTATCTATCCTGCTTCAAGATCTGTTTATAAATCCTGAAATTCAAGGAGGGAGATGAGTAAAAGAATGGGTATAAGCTCCGTCCAAGTGCTGGTAGGTTAAGAATTGAATTTTAAAAGTTCTTTGGATAAATTTCATCCATTTTGACTATCCCAGTTAATAGTTGGATCCTACACCCACCCCACCCTTTGTACTCCCCATAAACACATTCATTCATTTCCTCCTCTACAACTGTCAACAAAGCAAATTAGTTACAAGCATCTAATATGCCTAGGACACTTCTTGTTTATGTCTCGGCATTAACCCTTGAATTATCAACACTTCAGAACCAATAAGTTGTTTATATATAGACAAAGAAATTAAAGGAGTAGCCTCCCATGCTAATGGATGCTAACTGCTCAGTGCTTTGGGTTATGTCTGCAATCCTGGCCCTTGGGCAGCTGATGTTGAAGGATCTGGAGTTCAAGGACAAGCTGGGCTTCACCAAAAGATAATGATAGTGGTGGTGGTACTGGTGGCATCTATGAAAAATGGGCACAACAAAAGATAAAACTAAGCTGGGTGCTGGTGGCTCACGCCTGCAATTCTAGCTACTCAGGAGGCTGAGATCTGAGGATCACAGTTCAAAGCCAGCCTGGACAGGAAAGGCTGTGAGACTCTTATCTCCAGTAAACCACTTAGAAAACCAGAAGTGGTGCTGTGGCTCAAGTGGTAGAGCATTTGCCTGCCTTGCGCTGAAGAGCTGAAGGACAGCACCCAGGCCCAGAGTTCAAGCCCCACGACCAACACACACACACACACACACACA
>NW_012278939.1:0-2966 GCF_000151885.1 Dipodomys ordii
AGTCATGGGACCTGAACTCTGGGCCTGGGGGCTGTCCCTCAGCTCTTCAGCTCAAGGCTAGCACTCTACCACTTGAGCCACAGCACCACTTCCGGCTCTCCCCCCCCCCACTTATGTGGTGCTGAGGAATGGAACCCAGGGCCTCAAGCATGCAAGGCAAGCAAGCACTCTACCACTGAGCCACCTTCCCAGCCCGTTGCTAAGATTTTAAGTGGAAGTCACTGAGCCTGTTTTTGTGTTTTTGTTGGTTGTGGGGCTTGAACTCTGGGCCTACGCACTGTCCTCAGCTCTTCAGCTCAAGGCTAGAGCTCTACCACTTGAGCCACTGAACCAATTCCAGTTTTCTGACTGGTTTATTGGAGATAAGGGTCTCATAGACTTTCCTGCAGGGGCTGGACTTGAATCAATCCTCAGATCTCAGCCTCCTGAGTAGCTAGGATTACAGCCGTGAACCACCAGCGCCCAGCTGAGTCTAGTTTTTGTTTTGGAAGTTCTTCCTATGTAGCCCACGTTGGCCTCAAACTCTGATCCTCAGCTTCTCAAGTTCTGGGATTACAGGTGCTGACAGCACAAATTCTAGCGAGACTGCCTGGTTCAACCCTGGAGCCACCCCATTCCCAAAAAGTCATTTAACCTTTAGCACACTGCTTAACCTCTCTGAGCATCATCTGCTCAACTGTAAACTGGAGCTGTTATTAAAAAGCAGGTGCTCCAGCTGTTTCAGAGAACAGCTGTCAGACAGGGATGCCTAGAAGCCAACTACCCACAGCTTCCCACCATCATAGACTGGCCTCTCTGCCCTCCTCCTTATCTGTGCATGGGCTGCCTGCGCTCCCAAGGCCAATCTTCCCCAGGTTACAGGTCTCATCCCCACATGATCGCAGCAGGAAGTTTCTAGCTTCCTACACGGTCCAAGCATCTGGCCCTCACCCTGCCAGGGGTCCAGCAACAGCTCTGGGGCCAGGGCCAGGCTGGGGCCAGCCCCTACCAGCCACAGGCTGCACAGCAGGAACATCAGGACTGAGGAGGCAAGGGGCAGCGCTGAGGACAGGGAGCCAGTGGGACCGCTGGCTTTCATAGCTTGGTTGTGGATGGTCAAGGGTGGTCCTGGGGCTGTGTGCTGGCAGGAGTAAAGAAAAACAGTAACAACAGTTATTATTGCAGCTTTTATCTGACTCCCTCTTAAGTATTTTACCAACACAACAAGCTAGAGTGGCAGGCCAGCAGCTTGGCCACAGTGGAGCCCAGATCACAATCCATGTGAATACAGCCATGTTCCCTACCTCAGCCACACACAAGGCAGGCAGGTGACAAAAGTCCTGAACACTGATAAGCTCAGAAGCATCTCAGGAAATTGAACTCGGCTCCAGGCTGCCAAAAGGAGGGGTCCAGAATCCAGGGCAAATCTAGGACTATCTCTAGCTTTCTTCCTCCTCCCTCCACTCCACTTTGCCCAGCCTTAGGGTTCCAGATGACCTCAACTGCCCTTGAACAAGGGGCTAGACCAGCCAATAGGCGGTCAGACTGGGGAGGAGGTGGGGACAGAGGGCTGGAGGAGGGGCCACATTGGAAGTGACCTAGAATGAGGCCTCTGCTTCCTCCCCAACCCTGAGCACTGACAGCCCTGGCTCTATCTCTTTCTTGATCAGTGTCCTTGGGCACGTTTCCCAACTTCGCTTGTCTGAGAAATGGGGACTAACCAAATCTTTCCCTCAGGAGGATGATATGAGGGAGGTGGGGGGGGGGAGAAGAGAAATAGACTGAGGCCTGCAGCACCTGGTCAATAAATCAGAACCATCCCACTATCTGTGGGAGGGAGATGTAGTTATCAACTGGCCCTAGATAGGGCTGCAAAATGGAGGCAGCTGCCCCAGCCTAGCTGCTCCAGGCTCTGGCTCCCAAACATGGATACAGCCAGCCCACAAAGCAAAGCTTTTTCTACTCTGTGCTCTCTCTCCCTCCCCCCCCAGCCTGCGGGGAGGGGGGGGGAGAGCAGCCTTTCATCCCTGGCCAGGTCTTTGTCTCAGGATTCCTAAGGAATTGATTCAGGGTAGAAAGATGGATCCTAAAGACACAAGCCTGCCTAGTCTCTGCTTCCCAGCCAAGGGCTTCCTTACTCAGCATCTGCCACTCTCCTATAGGAAAGATGTGGCTATCTTCTCTGCCTGCAATGTCCTGCCGTCACCATTGCCAACCAGCAAACTCCTACTCACCCTTTGAAGCCCAGCTCAGATGGCCCCCTTTTTCCTAACCTCCCCTCCAACATGGACCTCTTAGGAGCCCATTATCTCCTTAGGAAAGGTGGTCTGAGTTCAGAGGGTTGAAGTTCACCATTGGTACTGTCTGCACAGTGTTGGTGCTTTGTATTTGTCCACAGAAAAAAGGCAGGAGGATGGCTCCAGGTCCTGCAGAGGGATGTGGGGTGAACCCTGGCTTCTCCTCTGCGGAGCTGGGCTGAGGTTCTGGAAAGGAGGCTGGTGTCACCCTTGCCTGGAGGCAGAGTCTGGGGCCAGGGCCACCGCTGAAGATTCCTCTCCCACCAGCACAACCATCGTACCCTTGGGCACTTGAACAAAAGTGAAGGACTCGCCCGTGGGCACACACACAAAGACGGAGACTGGAGCCCCCTGGACCTGTTTCTTCACTAAAATGGGGCTGTGCGGCCATGAGACCCTGCCTACCTTCACTGGGCAGCCTGGGGGGGGGCAATGGGAAGTCAGGGACGGGGCAGATTCTTCTGGGTGGTGGGCAGAGTGTGATGGGGGGTGGGGGTTTGTCCCAGGTCTGGGTCGAACTCAGCTTTGTGACTTTGGTGAAAGTATTCAGTTTCCTTGGGCCTCAGTTTCCCATTCTGTTAAAAAAAAAAAAAAGGTATATTGGATTTAATTAAACAGGCCTCCACGACGCTGACCGTTACGGGGGGGGGGCGGCTCTCGGGGCCAGGCACGTTGGGGGGCCCCTCCCCC
>NW_012278940.1:0-1843 GCF_000151885.1 Dipodomys ordii
CCCCCCCCCCTCACCTGCCCTCCTACCCAAGGGGCGTGCCCTCTGACCTTTTGTCCTCTGCTGGCCTGTTCCCAGCAAAGGAGGGAGTGGCGGTGGTGAGGTGGTCTGGCTGAAGATCCCCACCCCCCACCCTTCCCCCTGATTGGGGAGTGGGTACTGCCCTACTTCTGTTGCCTGGGTCTGTCTGTCTGTCCTCCCCGCACCCCGCGCCCCAGGCACTCCCTTAGCGCAGGAGGGGGCGGGGAGAGGGCCCCGTGGCGCCAGCTCGCCCCACACTCTAACGACCCCAGGAGGGTCTTCTGTCACTCTAATCCATTGTGTCAATCTAGGGCAGGGTTGTTTCCACGCAGGAGATTTTTGACAGCAACCATCACACCAAGCTATTATGAAGTGCGAAGTGAGTTCTGGAAGGACAGATCAGACATAGAGCTGTTCTTCTCCAACACAGTGTCTTAGAGGGAGTCGCCATCAGTAAGAGGCATTTTAATTCACACGGTACACATGCTTTTGTAGTTGGTTGACATCTTTCCAAATGCTAAAGGAGGTAGTAACATGTATCGTTTTGTAAGTATTTATCTATTGTTGGACTCATCAAAGTCTCCATAGGAAGATGGAGGGTCTTCTGTCCCTCTTCTATCGTACTTGGAGGGACTGAGATGTCGTGTGACACGTACTCGAGTCCATCATAACTTGGAGAGAAAGTTCTAAGACCAAACATTTTCTAAAACTGAAACTATTGGAAAAGTTAAATGCAAAGTCAAACTCAAATCTAAGCAAATGGACCAAATTCTGTAGTTAGGCCAAATTCCGAAGTTAGTTTTACAATGAACTCTATGTATTGACCCATTAACATCTTTCTTTACCTCATCTCTACCAACTGGATATGTATATTTTATCTTGCTGATGAGAAACTCAAGAAATGTTATTAGGGAAGAGTTAAAAACTATGGTCTTTCATTTATACAAATAGAAAACTTTACTGACAAGGGAATCAAATTAGGAATCAGAAGACTTCCTCTAGCTTGTCCTTTATTTATAGTGCCATGCTTTTTTTTGTTTTTGTCTCCAAAACTTTTTAGACAAAATTGAAAGACTTACATGTTTGGAGGAGGTTTATGTTATATTTTTCATTTATTTTAGAATGTAGTTTTCCTGAAAAAAGTCTTGTTCCTTGGTATACAATACATTTTAAATTAATAATTAGGACTACAACTGGGGAGTGAGAGAGAGAGAGACAGGGAAAGAGGGAACACCTACACTAAGCAAAATGAAAGAAATGTAAACATCACCTGATGTGAAAGAAATAAATGTATTGTCAAAGCGCATAGAATTCACAAACTCTATAGACCCTGATAATGACTATTTGTCTTGTGAAGGTTAAAATGTGTTTGTGACTTTAAGTATCACTATTCCACAATACTGTGAAAGATGTGAAATTTATGTAATCACATAATCTCAATTAAAAAAAAGAAGGGATTAAGAGTGATGGGTGACAGTGTCACCTTGAATACAAGGTGTCTGACACCTTGTATTCATATACTGTTTTGTAGAATGGGAACTTCTTTGTATAACCACTTAAAGATAATTAAAAAAAAAAAGACTACAGCTGGGCATGGGTGGCTCACACCTATAATCCTTGCTATTCAGGAGGCTGAGATCTGAGGATTGGGGTTCAAAGCCAGCCTGGGCAGCCAGACTTAACCACCAGAAAACTGTAAGTGGTACTGTGGCCCAAGCTCAAGTGGTAGAGCACTGGCCTTGAGCTGAAGAGCTCAGGAACAGTGTTCAAGACCCACAACTGACCAAATAATAAAATAAAGACTACATATCTTTTTTTTTTTTTT
>NW_012278941.1:0-1740 GCF_000151885.1 Dipodomys ordii
ACACACACACACACACACACACACACACACACACACACACACACACAAAACGTGCTCCCAAAATGTACATCAACATATACAATGTATGTACCTATTTTATAATTGGAATATAAAAATTATCAGTAGTTCTGGAAGGAATTGATTTGTTCATTCATCTTAAGTAATTTGGAACTAATTCAGAAATAAGAAAGAGTAGGCAGCAAATGAAGACTAAACCATCAGCTTTATTACTAACAGAACATTCAAAGAATGTGTGTTTATGGTACTGCAAGAACAAGATTACAATACTGAATCTCAGAATTTGATTTTTTCTACCAGTATATAATACCATGGACCCTTCAAAATGACAAAGTACCTGGGTGTGGTGTTACAGGCTTTAATACCCATGCTTGGAAAGCTCTGGCAGGGAGATGGGGGTTCAAATCCAATCTGGGCTACTTAGTAAAACTGTGTCTCAAAAATCCAAGAGAACAAAATAATTATTACAATTCATAGAAGCAGACTAGAGGCACATGCTATGGATAGGTAGCTCCAGAAAAAAGTGACAGATGAAGAATTTGAAGATAGTACGATACCTTGAGTCTAAATCACTGAATGGGGTGGGAATCCCTAAAGCATTTCTACTTTGGTAGAATGAATGAAAGCTTGGCCGGTTGCTTAGCAAAAAAAAATTTCTTCTGTATTTCTTTTATGGCTAGAGAGGTTGAGCATTTCTTTATGTGTCTATTGGCCATCCTTCTTTCCTCTTCAAAGAAGTTTCTCTTTAAGTCTTTAGCCCACTTATTTATTGGGCAGTTGTTTCTTTGAAGATTTGTTGTTGGGGGATTTAATTTTTTAAGTTCCAGGTATATTTTAGATATGAGACTCTTGTCTGCTGTATGGCTAGTGAAGACCGTTTCCCAATCAGTGGGCTTTCTATTGATCTTGCTAGCTATATCCTTTGCCATGCAGAAGCTCTGAAATTCATGCAATCCCATTTGTCCAACCTTTCTTGGATTTGTTGTGCTTCCGGGTCCCTATTAAGAAAATTTCAGCCCGTGCCAAGGAGATATAGGGTTTCTCCTATTCAACCTGGAATGTTTTCAGGGTGTCTGCCTTGACTCTGAGGCCTTTGATCCATTTGGAGTTGATTCTGGTGCAGGGTGATATATAAGGATCTAGCTTTAGTTTTCTACAAGGAGTTAACCAATTTTGCCAGCACCATTTACTGAGGAGGCTGTCTTTCTTCCATTCTATTTTTTTTAGCTCCCTTATCGAAGATTAGATGGCTATAGGTCTTTAGGTTCATTTCTGGTTTTTCACGTCTATTCCATTGGTCCTGGGGTCTGTTCTTGTGTTAGTACCAAGCAGTAAAGAAATGCAAATCAAAACAACATTGAGATACCACCTCACCCCAGTTAGAATGGCTATAATCAAGAACTCTAATAACAACAGATGCTGGAGGCGATGTGGACAGAAGGGAACCTTACTGCATTGTTGGTGGGAGTGTAAATTTGTTCAATCACTTTGGAAAGCAGTATGGAGGCTCCCCCAAAAACTACCCATAGAGTTCCCCTGTGAACTAGCAATCCCATTTTTGGGCATTTACCCAAATGATCACAAACAAGACCATACTAAACCTACCAGCACAACTATGTTTATTGCAGCACTGTTTACTATAGCTAAGATATGGAACCAACCCAGATGCCCCTCAGTAGATGAATGGATCAAGAAAATGTGGTATATATACACAATGGAATT
>NW_012278942.1:0-1035 GCF_000151885.1 Dipodomys ordii
TGGCTCAAGTGGTAGAGTGCTAGCCTTGAGCTGAAGAGCTGAGGGACAGTGCCCAGGCCCAGAGTTCAGGCCCCACGACTGGACCCCCCTCCAAAAAAAGAAGAAGATGAGGGGTGTGGAGATTAACACCCATACTTTAAAAGAAAAGAAAAGAGAAGAAAAAACAAAGGAGATACTATAGTGGTCTAGGGAGACATGATGACTACATGCTTACATCATGTAGGAGAGAGCTACAAGATGGAGGGCTAGGGCCATTAGCACAGCTCCCACCTCAGTGCAACTCCAAATAGCCCTCTGCCTTATTTAAGTCACTTTATTTTGGTTCTCTGTCACTGCCACTGACTGACCTCACTTGCACACCGAGAAGCTCCTGAAGTGAACTTTTATGGAAACTTAGATTTTTCTGTAACTAAACCTGCTATTTTCTCAACCTTTTCTTTTTCCATATATTTATGAATACTTTTGAAGTCAAATATCTTTCCTTTTTTAACATAATAATTTTCTATTATTATTATTATTAAAGTGTTGTGTACAAGGGCTACCATTTCATAAATCAGGTAATGAGTACATTTCTTTCTCTTGGACATTCCTTTTTTTTCACCTTCCCACCCCTGTCTACAAGTCACTTGTTA
Organism: Dipodomys ordii; assembly: GCF_000151885.1. Classification (NCBI taxonomy): domain Eukaryota; kingdom Metazoa; phylum Chordata; class Mammalia; order Rodentia; family Heteromyidae; genus Dipodomys; species Dipodomys ordii. The sequence goes on from NW_012278942.1 coordinate 633, forward strand.
TTTTTTACATAGTGAAATTTAACCCTTTTAAAGAAAATACAGAGGAACTAGCACTATGGCTCAAGTGGTAGAGCACTAGCCTTGAGCATAAAGAGGCCAAGGGACAGTGCCCAGGACCTGAGTTCAAGCCCTACAACTGCGAAAGAAAAAAGAAAGAAGGAAGGAAGGAAGGAAAGAAAGAAAATATAGAAAAGCATCTTCATAACCTTAGAGAAGGAAAGGATTTATTAAACAACATGCAGACAGTACAAACTTGAAAGTAAGTGATTGACACATTCAACCACATTCAAATTAAGAATTTGAAATCTTGGTATATATACACAATGGAATTCTATGCCTCCATCAGAAAGAATGACATTGCCCCATTTGTTAGGAAATGGAAAGACTTGGAAAAAAAATTATA
>NW_012278943.1:0-2939 GCF_000151885.1 Dipodomys ordii
CAAAAAAAAAAAAAAAAAAAGAGTCTCATGGGCTTTCCTGCCCTGGCTGCCTGTGGATCCTCAGATCTCAACCTCCTGAGTAGCTAGAACTACAGGTTTGAACCACTGGTGCCCAGGCAACAGTTTTTTTCCCCAAGATTCCAAACTAATCAAAGTAGAAATTATCTTTCCTGGGCTGGGAAGTTGGCGCAATGGTAGAGCGCTTGCCTTGCATGCCTGAGGCCCTGGGTTCGATTCCTCAGCACCATATAAGCAAAAAGGGAAAAAAAAGCCGGAAATGGCGCTGTGGCTCAAGTGGTAGAGTGCTAGCCTTGAGCTGAAGAGCTGAGGGACAACACTCAGGCCCAGAGTTCAGGCCCCACAACTGGACCAAAAAAAAAAAGAAATTATCTTTCCTTTCCCTATACTTTCTGCAATTCAATTTTCTTCTCCCCATTTGCACTGCTTTTTCACTTCATATCAAGTAGTTAAATAAACATTGATCACCTGTTAATTTTTGTTGCTGTTTTGCTTTTTTTCCAGTACTGGGGGTTTGAACTCTTCCTTAACTATTTTGCTTAAGGATGGTGCTCTACCACTTGAGCCACAGCTCAATTTCCAAATTTTTGGAGGTTAATTGGAGATGACTCTCACAAAACTACTGCCCCAGATGGTTTACTGTCTCAGGTGGCTTCAAACAACAATGCTCAGATCTCAGCCCCATGAGTAGCTAAGATTACAGGCATGACCTAGCAGCACCCAGCCCCTTGTTAATTTAACCTGAGCTTCTATTTAAAATCTGTTATACTCCCAAAAGTTATACACCTATGCTTTAATTAATCACCCATTTTATTTAACGTGGTGAACTCCATATTATAGATTGTTAATAAATGACCAACATTTTAAACTTATAAACTCAATCAGGACAAAATTATCCTCTCCCCCCACCTTTCCCCTTCTCTTTCTCTCTCCTCCCTCTCAAATCCCCTCCCATCCCTTTCTCTCCCTCTCCCTTCCTTTATCCCCCTCCCCCTGCCATACTGAGGCTTGAACTCAGGGCCTGGGCATTGTCTCTGAGCTCTTTTCTGTCCATCATGGGCTTGAACTCTGGACCTGGGCACTATCTCTCAGCTCTTCAGCTCAAGGCGAGCGCTCTACCACTAGAGCCTCAGCGCCACTTTGGTTTCCTACTGGAGGTAAGAGTCTCATAGATTTTCCTGCCTGGGCTGACTTTGAACTGCAATCCTGAGATCTCAGCCTCCTGAGCATGCAGAATTATAGATGAGTCACCAGCGCCCAGCTAATGCTCTACTTCTTTATAATTATTCTCCTTCTTAGGCCTATTAATATAAGCGTATACAGTCTTACAGGGGAAAAGTGAATTTGTATAAAGTTCTTGAAACTGTTAAAATTAATCCTAATCTACTGCCCTTTGCTTAGCAAATGCTCAGAGATGTTGATTTGAGAAAGCGAATACCTCTGTACAGTATCTTTACAATAAAAAAAAAGAAGCAAAAAAAAAAAAGAAAGAGAATACCTAACATTTTACTTCAGTATATATGTCACCACTATTTAATAGAACTTCAGAGTAAATTTTCATGTAAAATTTAACAAACTATCCCAATTATACCATGAAACTACATCAAATTACCAAGGTTTTGATTTTTTCTAGATGTCAATATCATTATTGCTTTCAAAGATATTTTCATAGTTGAATTCCGATACTTCTTTAATCAACATGTAAAGATGCAAAATTAGTCATATTTCACATCCATTAGCGGAGTAATTATGTCAAATATTTCTCTTTTTTGGATAACACTGGGAACGGAAATCAGGGTCTCACGCTTACTAGATAATTACTCTACCACTTGAGCCTCACCTCCTGCCCCTATGTCCATTGTTACTTTCAGATAGGATCTCACTTTATATTCTCACTAAAATCCTCCTAGTTGTGATTCCTGGAGTCACTGGAGATGAGAGGCATTTCACTCACTGTTCCCAACCACTGTGCTTCCCCTATATCTGGGACAGCATTGGTTCAGATGGCATCTTGAAACTTTTATGCCCAACTGACTTCAAATGACAATCCCCTGAATTATGCCTTCCAAGTACCTAGGATTACAGCTTTAAGCCACTGTGCCTGGCTAAAAGTATTTCTAAACATCCCATTTGTGTTACATCAGAATAACACATAAAGGTGCCTTTTCCTAAAGCAAAACCAAATACAGATTTTTATACATGAAACTGAGGCTAATTGCCAAATATACTCAACATTTCCCTTATTTCATACCTGTTCACTAAATAAATTTGCACTAATGATATTAACACGAACCTCCCACCAAGCAATTGAAGGAAAAACTGAGCATATCCTAAAAACAAAAAATAATATCCGATTTCATTATCTTCCATTTTAGAGATTTTCCAGGAGGGCAGTCACTGAGGTTTGAACTGAGTGCCTCACCCTTGCTAGGTAGGCACTCAACAACTTGAGCTACTCCTCTAGCCCCCAACTTAGATATTTAGTTAAACTGATGTGTACTCAGAATTAAAGAGAAAAAAAACTGTGATTTTATAATTAAAATCAGTATATAGTAAGCTATCCCAATGCAACTCTATCTCAGGAAAAGACATTATTTCACAAATCTGAATGTTAATAAGCACTTAGATATACTGCTATAATATTTAGAAACATATTTAGAGCTGGGATGTAGCCTACCATGCACAAGACACTGGGTTCATTCCTTAACACTGTAAAGAAAAAGATAGCATTTAAAACTTTACCTTTCCATAATTTGGCTTTTCCAAAAAATTAGTGTGAAATTTTTTTTTTGGGGGGGGGAGGTGGTCCAGTCATGGGGCCTGAACTCTGGGTCTGGGCGCTGTCCCTCAGCTCTTCAGCTCAAGGCTAGCGCTCTACCACTTGAGCTACGGCGCCACTTCCGGCTTTTTTCTTTTTGCTT
>NW_012278944.1:0-5957 GCF_000151885.1 Dipodomys ordii
TTTTTTGGTTGGTTGTGGGGCTTGAACTCTGGGCCTGGGTGCCGTCCCTCAGCTCTTCAGCTCAAGGCTAGCACTCGACCACTTGAACCACACTGGTTTTCTGGTAGTTTATTGGAGATGAGTCTCATGGACTTTCCTTCCTGGGCTGGCTTGGAACCGTGATCCTTAGATCTCAGCCTCCTTAGTAGCTAGGATTGTATGCGTGAGCCACTGGAGCCCGGCTGCCATATATAAATATTTCTAAGGGTGTTCTGGTGTTCAAAGCTAGGATCTGCATTGCAGGTTTGGGACAGAAGAGTTTGGGAGAAGGTTTTGTGAGAAAAGACCAGCAGTTTTTAATTTTTCCTCTCTGTAGTACATTCCATGTTGGCTTTTGAGACCAAAACCAAATCTGGCAGCGACAGACAATCATAGAGTTTTCATGTAATTCAATAATTTATCACAAAGAATATTCACTTATAAACAATGACTTGTTTTGGAATGATAGCAGCTGTCAGTTTGGAGGCCTTGCTTCTCCCCAGTGGGACAGGAGTCTGGCTTCTCCTTCTGCTAAATCACATGGGGTCGCTGGTTTTGGAGTTGGAAGCCAAATGCACTTTACAATGTGTTTATGTTTTGGTATGTGCATTATTTCATTTTTACTTTGTGGTCGTGAAATCCATGTTGCCACATGCCAAAAGTGCCTCTGTTTGTGAAGCCCATCTTAGAGCCACGCTTGCACCTGAAAACACTGGGCCAGAAGCATAACCCTCTTCCATGACTGTCCTGGTACTCCTCTGTGTCATCGCTTAGGTTTGTTTCACCGAAAAAGAATCCTGGATCCTTTTGCTTTTTGGAAAATGGACTGCCAGGATGATTTGTATGTCTAAAAGTGGTGATTGTTTCTCTCCAGTGTCTTGGGAAAGGCGGTGTTTTGAGATCCAGGGGGAAGATCAAACTGCCTGCTGGGAATAAAGCGTTCAATGTCCTATGCAAGCTCTTGGTATCTTGCACCACATTTTCACAGCTTCCATTTTACTAAGAAGAGCCAAAGGTTCCTGACTTCTCTTAGAGCTCACTAGACTTTTATGAGAGCTTGGAAAGCTGTTGAGTAAATAAAAAGGAGCACTTGCCCAAGTCCTGATGGCCTTCCACGTCCAGCAGCCATTTTCATTGCCTGTGGTGGTATTTTTCACTGGAGTTAATCTTTGAAAGTTCAATCAAGTTCACTCTCCATGGCCACTTACTAAGTGCTGCCAACTAAAAGACCTATGACTGGGGGGATAGGAGGTTGTATTGTGTCCCAAATATGTTAAAGTCTTAACCACTAGGACTTGTGAGTGTGACCTTATTTGGAAATAAGATCTTTGAACATGTAATCAAGCAAAGATGAGGTAATTAGTGAGGGCTCTAATCCAACATAACTAGTATCCTCATAAGAAGTGGAAAGTTTTAGCTGTCTCTCGTGGCTTACATTGGTAATCCTAGCTACTAAGGAGGCTGAGTTCTGAGGATCACAGTGCAAAGCCAGCCCAGGCAGGAATGTCTGTGAGACTCTTATTTCCAATTAATCATGAAAAAATACTGGGAGTAGAGGTGTGGCTCAAGTGATAGAATGCTAGGTTTGAACATAAAAGCTCAGGGACAGTGCTTAAGCCCAGAGATCAAACCCCAGGACCAGAAAAAAAGGAAAGTTTTGACATGTAATAGCTTCCATGAGGAACTGGGCCCCGCAGACACTTTGATTTCAAACTAGTATCCAGAAATGAGGCAATACATTGCTATTGCTTTAAGCTACTCCATTTCTGAGTTAGTTTTCCAAGGCCTCTGTAACTAAATTGCCATGAACTATGTGGCTTAAATTTTCTAAGAGGACTTAAATGCACTTTAAAGGTTAAGGAAGGCCAGTTGGATTCTGCAAATTATCCCTATTCATCCTTTAGACTTGTCTCCTTGTAGCTGCTCCTTTCTTCTTAGTATCTTAATGATGTTGTTCCGAACTCTTTGCTGTAGTACTCTGTGTATGACATTGTCACTCCATACATAGATGCCTGAGCTCTTAACTTCTTGTCCCCACCAAGATTTCCTTGCTCTCTGACTGATTTCATCACCCATTGGCACCTTGCCAATGAGTAGCAATGACTTAATAGGATAAATAAATCGCCAGTGGGATAACTGCTCTGTGATACTCCTTTCAGGGCTCCTGATGCCTTAATCCAGGCATGTTCTTTGGAATTTTCATAAGAAGCATAAAGACCATTTAGCACCATGAGGGGATATTAGGTAGGGCAACATCAGGAGGTCCTATACAGCTCAGAAATGCTCCTGGGTTTTTATTTCCATTTTACAAATGAGAAGGTAAGTCAGAGTAGAAAGTGTGACTTATACAATAGAAATGCTTCAACCAGTGCTGTGTTTGTTTGTTTCCTAAGATAGGTTTTTGTCTTAGGAAAAGCTGACTTCCCTTACAATTGAGAAACTGATCTTACTATGGAAATACATACTTTTCTTTTCTTTTCCATGGTGTCTCATATCACTGAGAATTTGTGATACTGTCAAGCATCTCATTCATTTCTTTTGTCCAATCAGAGGCACTGAGCTCCCTTCATTTTCTCTGCCTCTGTGCAATGAATGGGCCATGAGATACTCGTGGCACAGTGGAGTACATGGTAACTTTCCATTCCTATTTCTCCTTCAATATAAATATCCAGCTGGATTTTCCTCTCTCAAAGTTTTGACTTAATTTAAAATAGTCGGAGTGCAGTAAGTGATCTAGATCACTTTAGAATGGGGATAGGGTGTGTGGGTGGCAAAGAGAAAAGGAAGAGAAGGAGAGATAGGAGAGAGGAAGAGAGAGAGAAAAAATAAAGAGCATCTCGAAGTCTGAAAGAATATGGTACATTTGAAACCTGATAAGCTGGTGTTAGCAGACCTTATAGTTTATAAGAGTCAGGCAACATTTATCTCTAATAATCACAAATAATCCCTGTATACAAGCATAGCTCACTCACCCTGCAAGGCAGATCAGGGATATAGCTCCTGGGACTTGAGCCTGGAGGCTGGATGAAGACCCATGTCTGATCAACTGCTAGGAGTGAGGACATCCCCTGCAGACAATAGTTGCCCAACCCATAGCTGTAAGTATCCAGGAAGTAAACCAAGTTGGAATGAGTGTAGAAAGGTCTGAGGAAATCTGTAACTCCTCAGATGGATGACATTGCAGGGAGGAGCAGGTGAACTGGTCCTTCCTCTGCAGTGAAAACAGCTACACTAACCACCATATATGCGTGCTCTGTCACTGTGCTAAGAACTTGACATATTATCTCATTTAGTCATCTGGACAATCCCGGAGGATGTGTTTCATTATTAGATGAAGGAATTTCATCTAATTGTTTAGCACAATGCCCGGCACTTAGCTTACCCTTAACAAATATATGTTGGGGGGCTGGGAAGGTGGCTCAGTGGTAGAGCGCTCGCCTTGCATGCACGAGGCCCTGGGTTCGATTCCTCAGCACCACATAAGCAAAAAGAAAAAATGCCGGAAGTGGCACTGTGGCTCAAGTGGTAGAGCGCTAGCCTTGAGCTGAAGAACTGAGGGACAGTGCCCAGGCCCAGAGTTCAGGCCCCACGACCGGACTCCCCCCCCAAAAAAAAACAAAAAAAATATATGTTGGCTACAAGACAGGAATTAAAATTTATGCTTAAGTTCAGCCAGGTGGTAACTGGGTAACTGAATGGAGACCACACTTATACCAGCTCTGTGTGGAATTTCCAATTATGCAAACCAATGTACTCTGAGCAGAATCTCAGATTGAAATAACAGAAGTGGAGCTGCACTTGCCCAAGTAAAATTCAGAAGTCCAAGAATAGTAGCAGTGCAATACTATTTTTGGCAGGACAGAGGATAGAAGGCTAGATCTGACTGAGGTAACAGATTAGGACCATCAAGGTAGAGATGTAAATGGTCAGAGGATCCCTAAGAACAGTTTTGAAGTCCAAGCTGAACCCACGTAGGAGCCCTTGTGTGTGGATGAAGTAAGGGGCTGTGGTTGTATTTTTGAACCTTATGGGGTATAAACATAAGGAATGAGTTAGCTGAGGAAAGGGCAACTCTGGACGGGCCAATGTCAAGGGATCAGTGATAACCATCTTGGTTCTTTTCTTCTTTTGCTTGGAGAAAGCTGCTACGTCTACATGCTAATGGATGGTTCTTCAGCCACAAGTCCTATTTTATAACCGCAAGGGCAGTCAGGGCAGCAGACGTCAGATTCCACACAGGTTCTATCACATTGGCCCATCTGAAGATGGCCACGCAGAGCTGGAAACAGTTTGTGTCATTGAATATGGCCCTCCAAAAAAGCAGCTGCTACTTGGGTCAATGGAAAAACTCTCGTGAGCAGGAAAATGTGAGCCATGTGCCGGCGCCTGGCCCAGTTGCCTTCCCCATGGGAGGAATGGCCCTGCCCTTTTGACATACTAGGAGTGAAGAGTTTGCATGCAGGGGCCTAGTGCTGTGTGTCTTGGGAATGGGGAGCTGGCCATTTCTCCTGGAAGAGAGTTTAACTTCAGACAAACCTCCAGGACTGCCTGTTATTGTATTGCATAACTGCAGCCCCGCAAGAGGGGAATGTAACTAGAGGACCATAGACCTTTCAGGAGTGGTGCCCACAGGTCTAAAAAGTTCTTCAGATCCTCTCTGGTCCCAAAAGGCAACTGAGTGAAGTTTTACAATAAGTGATTTATTATTCATGGATTGTGTCACTGCATCATCTAAACAGATAAAGGAAATATACCACATGCTTCTATTGGACATTGTACTGCCCATCTTTTACCTATTTGTTATTATGATTTAAGGGATAGCTGCTCCATTTCTAGCAGCATTCTAGGCCCAATCTAAGCCTACCACTGTAATCTAATATAATCTATTTGCCAGTGACTGCTTTGGGAAGGGGCATCTGGTTAATTCTGCTCAAGGAGAGAGTAGCTGGAGATTTAAGGAGATGTTTTCTCTTGTCCTGAAGAGAGCTGGACAGAAATCAGTCTCCTTTCTTCAAGTGATGTGCATATAGAAGAATGATCTCTTTTACCTCTTGATCCTGGCTGCCACCTTATGGCCAGCGGGGAATTAATACTCAGGATGAAGTTAACAAATGACAGAGAGAAAAGACTCACAGAGAAATGAGGCCCTTGATGATACTGACTTCAGCTACTCTGCCAAGGCAGGTCCTTGATGTTTTGATCAGTTTGAATCAGATTTCTGATAGTAGTAGCCAAAAAGTAATGGAATGATGAATCCTAGAAATGCCAAGAATATCAGAAAAGGAGGAAAGAAGGAAAGGAGGGAGGCAGAGAGAGGGGAGGGGCAGAAGGAGAGGGAGAAGGAAAGGAAGAAGAAAGGAAGTAGAAAGTGAAAATGGTAGTATAAAATTAAGTCTGACCGTGAGAGGGAAGATTTGAGGGACAGGCAGGTAAGGTAGACTTTTCCTTAAATAATTTATTATGTTATTAGGGACCTGTCATCCACCTTACCCTTAATTTTTCTTAATCAATGGTTGTAGGTGAAAGGAGAAGTGGTAGATATCAAAGTTTCTATTACCCAGTGGATCACGGTCAAGAATGTTTCCAAACTGAAAAGCACACCCTCTGTATCCAGGTCAGATGATAGCAAAGACCAGAGGTGATGAAGAAACTGGAAGAAACTGATGAAAGATCCTTCCATTGGTCTGGAAGGTGAAGAGGCCTCTCCCCTTCTGCATCTGCATATGAACTTCATCCACAATCTAAAATGCAGATTTTCATTGGTCTGGAAGGTAAAGAGGCCCCTCCCCTTCTGCATTTGCATATGAACTTCATCCACAATCTAAAATGCAGACTTTCATAATAACCCAGAGACGGGGAATTTTAAAGAAATGATGTCAGGAAAATGAACCGTTAGATATGTATTTTAATGTTTTTTCTTTCATGCATGTGTTTCTAAC
>NW_012278945.1:0-2032 GCF_000151885.1 Dipodomys ordii
CACCACATAAGCAAAAAGAAAAAAGCCGGAAGTGGCGCTGTGGCTCAAGTGGTAGAGTGCTAGCCTTGAGCTGAAGAGCTGAGGGACAGTGCCCAGACTGGACCCCCCCCCAAAAAAAACAAACTTTCAATAAGATATAATTGAAAAATTGAGATATAATTGAAAAATGCAAAAGAAGCAACAACACAATAAAGGGCAATAAACTCATTGCAAAAACAGTTAACTCATGATCTTCAAACAAAGTATAAGAACTATTTTTGCAAAAAAGTATTTGATATCATCTATTACCATCCACCTAGCAGTCAGTGGTAAATCTATTAGATTCTCACCTTCAGAAATGCTGGAGTCATGGAACATGGTTTCAAAAGCATGGTGAGTTTCAGCAAAAGAAGGTCTGTCAGCAGGGCTCCACTTCCAGCCTGTATGTCACAATACCACAATATCAATACTGTATCAGTCTACATATCCATGGCAGCCAAGAAAATGAAGTCAACTCATCATGGAGTTAATGCATACTCGCTATGGTACTAATGAAGTTGCTTCTCAGTCCAGACATATAGGTTTAAGAGCCCACTCCCCAATGCTACACAGAGACCAATGGAAATTAGTGAGAAAAAAATGACATTTTCTTAAGTAGAAAGATGAAGCAAATGAATCCTGTCTTCAAATTTAATGTAACACAGAATCAAGTACAAATTTAATAGGAAATGAGAAAAGTACGTATTTGTCAGTACTTAATGAAAAATTATATGTAAAGATTTATGTTCAAACAGTTGCAATTTACTATTTGCTGTCTTATTTATAATCTTCAAGCACATCTTTCTTTTTCCTTTTTTTTTGGGGGGGGTCAGTCAAGGGGCTTGAACTCTGGGTCTGGGCGCTGTCCTTCAGCTCTTCAGCAAGTTCTCTACCACTTGAGCTACAGTCAGGTACATCTTTTTATTTACTCATCACTGAGGTTACTTTTATACATTATCTATACTCTTTAGCAAATATTTCATGTAGCTGAAAGCATTCCTTCCCTAACTTAATTTGTACACCCAATGTCTTATTAAAGATACAATTTTAAAAATAACTGGGCAATTATTTTGGACCACAGACAATTATTCTTAGGATTCCAATTCGACTCAATGGTGTATCAAATGTTGTGCAAGCTCTTTAAACGTAGCAAAATGTTTCCGATTTTGGTAACCATACTGAAATACTGTTTCAAAATTAAACCATGCAAAAATACTCACATGCTCTCATAAGCTCATAAACCTTAGGAGGGCATCCCTCAGGTTGTTCCATTCGATATCCTTTTTCTAGCAGATCATAAACCTGAGATAGGTCAATTCCTGGATATGGTGACATCCCATAGGTAGCTATTTCCCACAACAAAACACCAAAAGCTACAAGAAGGAATGAAAAAAAGTTTATTTTTTCATCTGATGTATTATCTATTAAGTAACCACTCTTTAAAATTCTGAGTCATAGTCATAAATTGTTACAACAGTAGTGAATACTGTATCAGTTCTTACAATATGGACTGGTAAGGAATACTGAAGAAAAAATTATAAACTTCCCAATTTTATTTAGGTTTTCCTTACTACAATGTAGAATAATAAATTATGACCAATATAAAAAGTATGTGGCATAATCCAACTATTCATAGAAGTCTTTTTTTTTATCAAAGCCTCATATGATTCATTTGAAAGCAATTAAAAAATATAGTAGAGAAAAGCAATCACAGCTATTACCAATGGCTCATGCCTATAATCCTACTTGAGTGTGAAAGCTAAAGGAGCTAAGTTGAAGGGCAGCCTAAGCAGAGAAGTCCATTAGACTTTCATCTCCAAAATACTCAGCAAAAACTCAGTTGTAGCTCAAGTGGTAGAGCTCCAGCTGAACAAGCAAGCTAAGAGTTCCAACTCTTAAGAGTTCCAACTCTAGTAGCATCCAAAAGAGAAAAGAAGAAAAGAGAGAAGAGAGGAGAGAGAAAAGAAAAGAGGAGAGGAGAGGAGAGAGGAGGGGAGGGGAGAGGAGGGGAGGG
>NW_012278946.1:0-2161 GCF_000151885.1 Dipodomys ordii
CTTCAGCAGAAGGCGAGCGCTCTACCACTTGAGCTACAGCGCCACTTCCGGTTTTCTGGTGGTTTATTGGAGATAGGAGTCTCACAGTCTCTCCTGCCCGGGCTGGCTTTGAACCGCGATTCTCAGATCTCAGCTTCCTGAGTAGCTAGGATTGCAGGCGTGAGCCACCAGCGCCTGGCTTGTGAAACTCTTATCTCTAATAAACCACTAGAAAACTGGAAGTGGCACTATGGCTCAAGTGGTAGAGCTCTTGTCTTGAGCTGAAGAGCTGAAGGACAGCTCCCAAGCCCAGAGTTCAGGGGGTGGGGGGGAATTGGAGAGGAAATAAGAGTTTGAAAAAAAAAAAGATTGGAGAGGAAATAAGTAAAATTATATAGTAATAATCCCTAGACCATGGACACATTTTATACACTATAGTAAGTAACTATTCAACAGTTAATAGTCTTTTGTTTCTGTTTAAAGCAGGTCTGGTTTATAACTAAGATTTGTATTTTAAAAATATCTGCATTTTCTACTGACTGCTTTGAAGAAAGTAATGAGGCTTTCCTGTATGATGGCACATCGCTTTAGCACAGTATTTGGTAGGTTGAGATAGAAGGATTAAAAAAAAAAGTTTTATTCTGTCAAGGATTCCAAGTTAGCCGGGAAGGTGGCTCAGTGGTAAAGTGCTTGCCTTCCATGTATGAGGTCCTGGGTTCGATTCCTCAGCACTACATAAACAGAAAAAGCTGGAAGTGGTGCTCAAGTGGCAGAGCACTCGCCTTGAGCTGAAGATCTGAGGGACAGTGCCCAGAAGACCCAGAACCCAGAGTTCAGGCCCATGATCAACCCCCAGAAAAGATTTTCTTATTTAGCAGCTAGGGAATGGCAAATATATTTGCCATTATTTATATTAATTTCAGTGTCATTTCTAATTAACTCCTAACTGACCAGTTAGCAACAATCTAGAAAGATTGGTGTGACACACACAGTACTACCCCTGTTCCTGACCAGTTAGCAACAAGCTAGAAAGATTGGTGTGACACACATAGTACTACCCATGTTCCTTCTGTGATTGTGGTGGCAGGGGCAGTGTGAGGGAGCATGGAGCCTTTCTTTGCATGGGTAGTGTTTGGCTTCTCTCATCTTCCCTCCTCACACTAGGGTTAGGAGATGTCTTTTGCTTGTATCATACTCCTAATCCTTTTAGGGTATCCTCTTCCCACTTCAGTGTGGCATAGATTCAGTAATCTTCAAAAGCCTATAAAAGCTTTGTTGGCAATTTTATTCATTAGCATTAGGATTTACTACATATTTTCTCCTAAAGAAATCATTTAAATTTTGGGGAAAATATGTGTGTATTATTTTAGTGTTATACTAGATTAGAAAGAAAAATTATAATAAAATTAGGATATACGTTAAGAGTTTTTGTTTTTGATTTTTGGTTGGTCATGGGGCTTGAACTCTGGGCTTGGGTGATGTCTCTGAGCTCTTCAGCTCAAGGTGAGAGCTCTGCCACCTAAACCACAGCACCACTTCCAGTTTTCTGGTGTTTAACTAGAGATAAGAGTCTCATAGGCTTTCCTGCTCCATCCATGATCCTCAGATCTCAACCTCCTGAGTAGCTAGGATTATAGGCATGGGCTGCTGGCACCTGGCTGTTACAGTTTTTATGTTATTGGTTGTGGGGCTTAAACTCAGGGCCTAGGCACTGTCTATGAGCTTTTCACTCAAGGCTAGCACTCCACCACTTGAGCCACAGTTCTGCTTCTGGCTTTTTGGTTATCAGTTGGAAAAAGAGTATCATCGATTTCCTTCTTGGGCTGGCTTTGAACCATGATCCTCAGATCTCATCCTCCTGAGTAGTTAGGATTATAGTCGTAAGTCATCAGTGCCCAGTTACATTCTGCTTTATACTATATACTATCATAATTCACTATTGTAATCATGTTAGATGAGTAAGATAGATTGGTCTTGGATTCTAAGAGGATGTTTTAGTAGTATCAGAATTATTTTTATATAGTTCATTTACAAAGACCCTGCATGAGGATTCTATATGGATTCTATATGAGTGTGTTCACATAGTTAATGTTTTAGTACAATTTAAGATTGTGACCTGTCGGGGCTGGGAAGGTGGATCAGTGGTAGAGTACTTGCCTTGCATGCATGAGGCCCTTGGTTC
>NW_012278947.1:0-1187 GCF_000151885.1 Dipodomys ordii
TCAGTGGTAGAGCGCTTGCCTTGCATGCCTGAGGCCCTGGGTTCGATTCCTCAGCACCACATAAGCAAAAAGAAAAAAGCCAGAAATGGCACTGTGACTTACGTGGTAGAGCACCAGCCTTGAGCTGAAGAGCTGAAGGACAGCGCCCAGGCCCAGAGTTCAGGCTCCACGACTGGACCCAAAAAAACAAACAAACAAAAAATCCTAATATTTTCTGCCCCACTACGGGAGATGCTGAGGCTGAGAATGTAGCTCAGTTGTAGAACATTTGTCTTGCATGGGTGAGATGCCAGGATCAATACCCAGAACTGAAGAAAAGAAAGAAAGAAAGAAAGAGAAAGAGAGAAAGAGAGAGAGAGCTGCTGCAGATTAAGATACTTTTCTTGTCAGTGGTGAAGCATACTCTGATTATTAGACATATTAAAATGTGAGGGGAAAAAACCAACAACTAGGCACTGGTGGCTCATGCCTGTAATCCTAGCTACTCAGGAAGTTGAGCTTTAAAGGATCATGGTTTGAAGCCAGCTTGGACAGGAAAGGCTGTGAGACTCTTCTCTCCAATAAACTACTCAGAAAAAGCTGGAAGTGGCACTTTGGCTCAAGTGATAGAGTGCTAGCCTTGAGCACAAAGAGGCTCAGGGACAGTGCCCAGGCCCTGAGTTCAAGCCCCAGGATTGGGGAAAAAAAAGTGAAAAAAAGGGTTTTATCTTAGAGCTGATGAGACCATTCATTATGATATAATATTTAAAGTGTTTTAAATTATGATATAAACTCATTTGTATTATCACTTCTCATTTTGTGGGTGAGAGAATTGAGGCACACAGAAACTACCTAACTTGTCAAAGAACAAAAAGACAAAACTCCAGGCAGTATTGTAGTCTGGGGGTGTCCACAATCTCAGCCTTTAGAGACAGGATAATCCTCTTACTTCAGAATTGAATGAGGGCTTTTGGATAGGACATATCTGTTAGGACCAAAGAAACTTTTCTAATCAAGAAATTAAACAGAACTCTGCCCGATAGAGGGTTGTTCACTGGAAAGGTTTTGTGTTTTTTTCATTTCCCTATAAGATGGTTTATGTTAATTGATGTTACTGACAAATTTTCTTTTCTCTGTCATTCTTTTTTTTTTTTTGGGGGGGGGTCTGGTCATGGGGCCTGAACTCTGGGTCTGGGCGCTGTCCCTCA
>NW_012278948.1:0-2206 GCF_000151885.1 Dipodomys ordii
CTGGTCATGGGCATTAACTCTGGGCCTGGGTGCTGTCCCTCAGCTCTTCAGCTCAAGGCTAGCACTCTACCACTGGAGCCACAGCGCCACTTCCGGCTTTTTCTGTTTATGTGGTGCTGAGGAATCGAACCCAGGGCCTCATGCTTGCAAGGCATGCACTCTACCACTGAGCTACCTTCCCAGCCCGACTTTTCTACTCTTTACCATATAGAATAACTGGAAGCTTGCTGGATGCCGGTGGCTCATGCTTATAAATCCTGGCTCTTCAGTAGGCTGAGATAGAAGGATTGTTTGAAGCCAACCCAGGCAGATAAATCTAGAATCTCTTATCTCCAATTAACCAGCAAAAAGCTGGAAAGTACAGGTGTGGCTGTACCCTTAAGAAGCTCAGCAAGAGAGCAAGGCCCTGAGTTCTGGCTTGTACACTCATACACACACACACACACTCGTTAGATAGCTGAACAAGCAGAATGGGATTATTATTATTATTATTTTGGTCGGTCATGGGGCTTGAACTCTGGGCCTGGGCGCTGTCCCTCAGCTCTTTAGCTCAAGGCGAGTGCTCTACCACTTGAGCTACAGCGCCACTTCCGGTTTTCTGTTGGTTTATTAGAGATAGGAGTCTCACGTCTCTCCTGCCCGGGCTGGCTTTGAACCGCGATCCTCAGATCTCGGCCTCCGGAGTAGCTAGGATTACAGGCATGAGCCACCAGCGCCCAGCTCAGAATGGGATTATAAGGAGTTGAAATCAAGAAGTGGGTCACCTATCTTGGGGCTAATTACTTACTGATCCATGGCCTTCTTCTCTTCTTAGAGCATATCTAGCCAGCTGGGTCACACCTAAAATCCTGGCTACTCAAGGAATCTGAGATCTGAGTGTAAGGGTTTAAAGTCAGCCTGGGCAGGAAAGTCCAGGAGACTCTCATCGCCAATTAATCACCAAAAAGCTGGAAGTACAGTAGAATGTTGTTAGCCTTGACAAAAGCTCAGGGACAGCACCCAGGCCCTGAGTTCAAGCTCCAGGACACCCCCACCAAAGCACATCTGGTCAAAGATAACTAATAACTACAGTATCAAAGTAAGAGCTCAGTGTTCTTTTCTCTATTATTCTAATTTTAATATATATGCTACCAAAGCAAACACGAGAGCATGGTTTCAGGCAGGGAGGGTATTCCAGAGAGATGAAAATAAATCCCCTGAGGCAATGGGATTCTCCCTACAGAACATCCCTCGGCCCCTTCAGGAAGGAGTGTGGTAGTCAAGAGGAGTTAAATTATCCTTGAAGAAAAAGAGGAGGGGGAGGGGATAGTGATTATTTCCTTTTCTCATCTCCAGCATCCTGGTTTGATCATGTGTGGTGATTCAGGCCTGTGATTCCAGCACTCCCTAGGCTGAGGCAGGATTGTGAGTTTAAAGCCAACCAGCATACATGGTGAACTCCAGTCCAGCCTAGTCTGTGTGACAAGACAGTGTCTCAAAAAATAAAAAAGAATAAACATTTAAATATTGTTTTAAAAAGGAGGAAAAGGACAGGGTACCAGTGGCTCAAGCCTATAACCCTAGCTACTCAGGAGGCTGAGATCTGAGGGTCACAGTTTGAAGCCAGCGAGGGTAGGATAGTCCATGAGTCTCTTATCTCCAATTAAGCACACACACACACACACACAAAAAGAGCCAGAAGTGGAGCTGTGGCTCAAGTGTTAGAGTGCTATCGCTGAGCAAAAAGAGCTCAGATATAGTAGCCAGGCCCTGTGTTCAAGTCCCAGGACCAGTACTTGAAAAAATAAAAATAAAAAACAAAGGAGGGGAAGATAAGAAAGAGCAATAGTTAAGGCAATTTGATGAAACTGTATTATATGCATGTAAGGAAATGTCACAATGAAACCCTTTTGTGCCATTAGTATACACTAATTTAAAAAGGTGTGGTCCTGGGAGTCAGATCCCTGATCGTTTTTAGGTCTTGACTTTGCCAACGAGCAGCTGAGTACAATAAGATAGTTAAATAATTCCTTCAACTCCAAGAATGAAAAGGGCAGAAGATTGCTCCAAATGGGTAGAGAAGAAGAAACAGGACAAGAAGGGTATAAAAGTGGGTGGAAGAGGCTGAGAAGGTGGCTCAGTGGTAGAGCGCTTGCCTTGCATGCTCGAGGCCCTGGGTTCGATTCCTCAGCACCACATAAGCAAAAAGAAAAAAGCCGGAAGTGGT
>NW_012278949.1:0-1465 GCF_000151885.1 Dipodomys ordii
TTTTTTGGTTGGTGGTGGGGCTTGAACACTGGGCCTGGGTGCTGTCCTTTAGCTCTTCAGCTCAAGGCAAGCACACTACCACTTGAGCCACAGTGGCACTTAAGTTTTCTAGCAGTTTATTGGTGATAAAAGTCTCACAGACTTTCCTGCCCAGGCTGGCTTTGAACTGTGATCCTCATATCTTAGCCTCCTGAGTAGCTAGGATTATAGGTGTGAGCCACTGGCACCTGGCCAGGCAGCTTTCTTTACTGAGACATATCCTGATGAGTGACTCTGTGAGCTCCTAAAGCAGCCATGGTTACAAATATAGGTGTAGGAGCCCTAGGAATTCACCATAGGGTCAGAAACAGGCCCACAGCTAAAAGTGCTGCCAGCCATCCCAACAATGGCCACAGCAGCCCAAAAAGGCCAGAGTAGAAGGTGGGAAAGAGTCCAAGAACAGAAGAACACAGCCATGGGAGGAAATCCTACATCACCGATAGCAGACAGCAGATCCTAGGATAAATCAGTCACATCACACCTGAGAGCTAAGACAGGATATCTCCCAATGACGTCCAGGCCTCGCCCTGGGAGAAGATGTGTGGCTGAGCACAGTCAGATGGGACAGTGGCATCCAAGCAGGCCGCTCTTACCTCACCTCCCTTCTCTCCTTCTTCCACTCCTGCAAAACCAGCTGTGACTCGGCGTCTCTGTGAACCTGTGGGGCACAAGCCCATTAGTGACAGCCTCGATTTCACCGGAAACCACAATTCTTTAATGGACTGCTTTGCTTCAGGAATGATACTACTTTAAGTTAAGGGGCAGACACTCATATGGAATAATACATTTTCACACTTTCCTATTGAAATTCTGCCTTCTACACACACACACACACACACACACACACACACACACTTTAAGTTAGAAATATAGTATGACAAATTAAGATGGAATACACTGAAGACATTAAACTGTTTTTCAATGTTATGTAACAAAAGGCATGTATTATCTACATAAGGTAAGTGTACAATGGGTTAGCATGTATGTATTGAACATTTGCAGATAGTCACTGCACACTACCGGTTACACATATCCTGTGTCAACACCATGACAGGCAAGTGGGCACAGTATGCATAGCAGAACAGCCACTAATCACAAGCATGACAAAGTATGTACTACACATGGGAATTTGTGTTCATTAGTGCAAGGATAATAGGGCTATAAATGGTTTTACCTTAATGTTACATTATCTTTCTAAATGTTTAATGACATATATATATAAGAATATGTGTATCTATAAAAATATATTTCTAGATATATAAATTTTTTATTTATTTTCTTTGCAAAAGGCAAGAAAGAAGGTGGCACAGGAAAATGGACAGCAGGAGCCGGGCGCTGGTGGCTCACGCCTGTAATCCTAGCTACTCAGGAGGCTGAGATCTGAGGATTGTGGTTCAAAGCCAGCCCAGGCAGGAAAGTCCATGAG
>NW_012278950.1:0-3967 GCF_000151885.1 Dipodomys ordii
TCCTCAGCACCACATAAGCAAAAAGAAAAAAGCCAGAAGTGGCGCTGTGGCTCAAGTGGTAGAGCGCTAGCCTTGAGCTGAAGAGCTGAGGGACAGTGCCAAGACCCAGAGTTCAGGCCCCATGACAGGACCCCTCCAAAAAAAACCACACAGAATTTGAACCTCAATCTTTCAAATTTATGGTCATGAGTTAAGCGTACTTGACAAAGGATCCTAAGTATAAGCTTTGTTTCCCTTTCAGTGGTCCTAGGGTTTGAACTCAGAGTCTTGTACTTGCTAGGTAGGTGTTTTGCCAGTTGAGCCACACCACCCAGCCTAAGTGTAAAATATTATACCAGATTACTGCTAGAGCTGTGGGGAATGTTCTACTCTAGAAAGATTTTACTAAATTTTTAAGAAAGAAATAGTCAAGGACTTGCTGTTGTACAGCAGTATAACTACTGAAGTTGATGCTTTACAAGTGAACAGTCACTAGCTACTTATCCAAATACACAATGGAAGTTTATTAAAAAACAATGAAAACTAGAACTCTTAAACTGAATAGTATAAGAACTGGTACCATGTTTACAAAGGAAGAAACCAAAGCAGTAGCATTTCTGCATATCAAATGCACATAGGTGGCAATTTAGAACAAATCATACTACATGGACCTTGGAGCAAGACATTCAAATATTACTGGATTAGGGGCTGGGAATATGGCTTAGTGGTAGAGTGTTTGCCTAGCATGCATGACACCCTGGGTATGGTTACTCAGTACCACATTAACAGAAAAAGCCAGAAGTGGTGATGTGGCTCAAGTGGTAGAGTGCTAGCCTTGAGCAAAAAGCAAAAGCAGGCTCTGAATTCAAGCCCCAGGACTGGCTGAATAAATAAATAAATAAATACTGAACTAATAAAAATAAATTCCTCAATGTAACTTTAAGACTTAGTTGGTATGAATTATTTAAAAATGTCACAGCCAGCTTGAGTCTTGGAATAACACTCCAGCAGCAAGAGCCCCTAAGTGCAATCTCAAAAGCAGAATCAGAAAGACACTCAGCACCAACATGATGGCACAGGTGGAAACCCCACACCTGAACTCATGCCACAGTGGGCTGTAGTCAAAACACAGGCATTCCCAAATAGGATACAAATAACCTTCAGGCAAGATATATATAGTACCCATCAAACACAAATGGATTTCATGTTTCAGCTGGGATCCATCTCTTAAGATAACTCAATTGTATATATGCAAATATTCCAAAATTTAAACAAAGAAACAAAATGCCAGGCACCAATGGCTCACGCCTGTAATCCTAGCTACTCAGGAGGGTGAGATCTCAGGATCATGGTTCAAAGCCAGCCTGGGCAGGAAAGTCTGTGAGACTCTTATCTCCAATTAACCACCAGAAAACTGGAAGTGGTGCTGTGGCTCAAGTGGTAGAGCCCTCACCTTTAGCTGAAGAGCTCAAAGACAGCGCCCAGGCCCCAGAGTTTAAGCCCCAGGACTGACCAAAAAAAAAAAAGAAACAAAAAGCCCCAAACTCTTCTAGTCCTAAGGTATTTCTGACAAAGCATATGTGATCTGTATTTAATTCTTATACAATCAAATATGAAAGACATCTGAAAGTTCTAGACAAAACCACTGAAAACCACAAGTTCTCAAGTCACAGTCAATTGCCCTTTCCAAACCACCAGGAAACTTGTATGATTTAAAAGTTAAACAATGAATTCGTTCTACTTACAGTTTTAATTTTCCCTTGAATCAACTTCTGCAAGTCATTCATCAACTTCACTCTTTTTTCTTTGTCACAATCTTTTCTACATGAGAAGAAAGTGTAAGAAGTTATTTTAAACATGAAACTATACCAATATGTGCTCATCAGTTTAGCATGGATTTCCTTTTCAAAACCAGCAAACCTCTGACATTAAAATTGCTATTCCAGAGCTGCCAGACAAAAGTAATTTTCTCAGAGGCAGAAACTCATCTCACAAGGTATAATCTTATGCATCAATCTAAAGTCTTAACAGTCAGAATTTCAGAAAGAGAAAAAAACAACGAAAACAAGTCTAAAATAGCAAATACTTAAGCAGCTCAGAACCTAGCAGATAAACTGTCCTTCATTTTCTCAGAAATCTCTCAGGAAGAATGTTAAATCCATTTTGATAACCTGACACTCTCCTAATGATCCTACATATTTCTGCAATAGTCAGGTATCTAAACACAACTGCGTCTACCAGAAGATTCTGGGTACTTCCCAAGTAACGCAAGTGCTATGTCTTTATTTTAGTGTATCTTTCTTCCTAACAGGGGGCACACTGATACTTTTCATCACCTCCAAAAACCAAAAAGGTGCTGGTCAATGGCCTTACCTTCTTAAGAGTTCCCAAATCTGCTTTGCACGAATGACAACATCGTAATTGGTTCTGTCACTGAGCTGCCTGCTCTGCTTCAGCTCTTTCTTCTTCTTTTTGAAGTCATCCCATTTGGGTTTCTTGGCTGCAGATTCTAAACATTATGGAAATTATTTTAAGACACATGTAACATTCTGAGTGCCACATAGGACTATGAATTAAGTACAAAGGGCAAACACTAATCAGGATTAGCTTCTTCTACTCACTGTGGAGGCAACAAGAGGAAAACACCATTTTCTATACTTTTCAACTTTACGTAAGTTTCTGAGTAGTTTGCATATTTTAAATTTAGCTTAAAAACTCCAATCATTCATTTAGCAGCTTTTTTTTGGGGGGGGGGACGGTGGAGGGGAAGGTTGGTAGAAGGTTCTGTATAGCACAGGATTGCACCAGCTCGGAGTCAAGTACTCTTGCCTCTTAATCCATAGTGCTGGAAAGATAGTGTTGTTTACTTAAGCCTATCTACCTTTCCTTCCTTGCCCAAAAAGCATGTCCAGAGTTGCTACACACAAAGGCCGACACTGCCTGACAGAGAAAGGCCTCTACAAAGGCCACCCTGGGGAGTAATGCTTACCATCACTTTTACCATCTGCCTGGAATTTTCTCTTCCTGTTGAGTTTATTTGCTTGCTGCAATTTGTTCTTTGGTCCTTTGTCTCCTTGCTGTTTATTCTTGAATTGTTTGATGCCCTTTTTGCCAGGTTTTGTGGCACTTTTCTTAAAGTTCTTAGGTGTGATTTTAGTTCCATCTTCTTTGCCAACTTTCCCTGGGAATTTCTTTGAAGAGCTAGAACCTAATAATAATAATAGTGATACCAATAAGTAACTCTTAGTTCATTGAACTAAGAGTTCATTGATCCTGGGCCTAGGTCTCTTTCAGATACTGAAGTATATTTGTTACACAGAATTATACATATATATATATATATATGTATATATACATATTTAGTAGGATAAAATCTCTCCTCCCAGCTATACAGCACTTACTGTTTTAAACACAATATTAATATAGATTTAAGATACAAAGTCTAGAAAGTAGAAAAATATCTAATTAAAACTATAATTAACCACTGTTAGATAACCACTGTTGGCTTAGTGTATTTCTGGAGTTTCTGAGCATTTGATATGACATAATACTTATATATTTTTATTTCTGTCTTTAATGAGACATAATCAGGCTTTATATACAACATTCAATGGTCTAATAACAGAACAGAGGTTTAAGAATAAAATAAACACTCTTGAAACTTAGTATATCATAAGAACAAACAAGCCAGGTGTGGTGGCTCACATATGTAATCCTAGCTACTCAGACAGTTGAGATCTGAACATCACAGTTTGAAGCCAGCCTGAGCAGGAAAGTTCATGAGAATCTTACTGCCAATTAAGTAATCCACCCCCTCAAGAAAAAAATACCAGAAGTAGAGCTGTGGCTCAAGTGGTAGAGTGCTACTCTTTTTTTTTTTTTGGGGGGGGGTCCGGTAGTGGGGCCTGAACTCTGGGCCTGGGCGCTGTCCCTCAGCTCTTCAGCTCAAGGCTAGTGCTCTACCACTTGAGCCACAGCGCCACTTCCG
>NW_012278951.1:0-2090 GCF_000151885.1 Dipodomys ordii
CTAGCCTTGAGCTGAAGAGCTGAGGGACAGCGCTCAGGCCCAGGGTTCAAGCCCCATGACCCACCAAAAAAAAAAAAAAGATTCTGTCTCCAAAACACACTTGGAGTTTATAGCAATTCACATACACCACACACACACACACACACACACACACACACACACACACACACACACACACACACTCTAACACCCCTCTCTTATCCTTGGTAATCTTCACAAAAGAACCACCATTACCAAAGACAGTGAAGCTAATTCTAGTCCCCCCAAAAGATGCCTGATATATTCTTTATGTTTGCAATTATGTCTCTGAGCAGTGAATGGCATTGACTGTATTTAGAAACATTGCAAACCTTGTAAGAGGGAGTTATTCTTCCCTAGTTTCCTGTTGGAAAACCTAGAGTCTAGCAAGAGGAGAAAGAGGAGGGTGTGCCACAGCTGTGCCTGGCCATGGGGAGACATACTAGGGCAGGCTCGGGAGTCAGAGCCTGTGGCTGTTGGGCAGGAGCTGGCCTGGGCAATGGGAGGCAGGACTGCGGAGGCTGAGCCTGGTAGCAGAGAGGTCCAGAGAGCCTTCTGGGTTTAGGCCATCATTGTCTCTGGTCCATGCCCTTTCCCTTGACCAGCATCTACTTTGAGTTCTGGCATTTCTCAGCTACTCCACAGCATCATGTACTCGAGGAGTGTCTGCCTCCTCCTTCTCCTCAACCCATAGGTCAGGCGCTCCTTGTCTTCCATTCTGCCCTGAGCTGGTTCTCTGTAGATTGGCAGAGGCAGCAAGTAAGGGACTACTTGTAATGGAAGATCTGGAATCTAAACTCAGCCTGCTACCTTTTCCTGTGTGATGCTGGGCATGGTACTTGATCTCTGTAGTCCTGGTTTCCTGTCTGTTCTGAGGTGGTAGTGTCTCTGGAGAGCAAGCCTGAACTGGAAGCCAGGTCTGTGGTAAGGATACTGCTTGGCTGCTATTGTTGGATGCATTAAATAAACAGAGCTCTGCAATCTACACAGAATCCGGGTCCTGTTCTCAACCTCACATATGGCTGGTATCAAACCATGCCAAATCCAGGCTATTGAAAAGGCTGCCATTCACCTTGGCTCATGCTCTGCTGAGCAGACCTCTGCCAGGGCTGGCCCTAGGGGATCCTGGCTGGGCTCAGCCCTGTGACGGCAGCACTCGGTGAGTCTGCTGGAGAAGCAGGTTCTATGTGGTCCCTGCATGCGCCTGTGGACCACCTGCAGGGTTCTCGGGCAAATCTGTGTGGTGGCCAGGTTCCACACACAATGGGAGGATCGGAATATCCCACGTGCTGATGCTTTGAGGTTGGCTTGTTTTGCTTCTTTTGGGAGGGAGGAACAAGCCTCCTAAGCCCTGGGATTACAGGTGTGACCTCTGTGCCTGGCTCTGCAGATGTATGTTTGATCACTGTTGCAGTCACAATGGCTGTACCAGCCCCAAGTAATCACAGGGAGTGACCCTGAGTGACACTCCAGGGCCCAGGTGGTGTAAGCACTAGGGTGATGCTCTCAGCCACTGCTCCTAGGAGAAGGGGAGGAGGGGCTCAGGAGCAGGTAGAGCTCATGCATCTGGGGGAAGCCCTCTTGTGTAGCAGACTTTCATTGGTCCCATTTGGTCCCAGACTGTTGTTGGTCTTCTATTGGCCCATCTTCCTTCACTCTGTGTGGCAGCCTGGGCCTTGTTCTGACAGAGTCCTAACAAAAGCATCCATCCATTCAGGTGAATTGTCAGGTGGGAAAAAAACTGCTGCCATCTGAATATCTAGTATATGTATGAGTCAAGCAGGAAAGGTCAGATAACGTGATGTTAGGAAAATGAACCCTTAGATAAGTATTTAAATGTTTTTTTCTTTCATGCATTTGTTTCTAACTCATTTATACGATTATTTCTTTGTAGCTTTGTATGTCCCTCCCCCACAGTACAACCCCTGCTTTCACTATATTTGATGTCGGTATAACTTGTGGAGGAGATGGGGAAAAACAAGTCGGTTAAGGATACAGGTGGACCCGATGCAACTATGAGAAGTACAAGTTGTCATGTCAAAAACGAACTTTACAACGTTGGTGCGGGGGGG
>NW_012278952.1:0-1598 GCF_000151885.1 Dipodomys ordii
GGGGGGGGGGGGAGGGGAGAAAGGAGGTCAGGTAAGCTGTGGAGTTGGGAGAGAAGGGATGATAGGGGGAAACAAAGTAGGAGGCAACAATGCTTGATAAGAAATGTATTCGTTACCTTGCTCATGTAACTGTAACCCCTCTATACAGCATTTTTATAATAAAAACGTACAAAAATATAATAAAAATGGATAAAAATAAATAAAAAATAAAAAGCAGTCGAAAGACCTCCTCTCTAGACAGCCGTTATTGATACAGGTTAATGGTTATAAAGATTGAGAGTCTGTAGTGACACATAGTCTCTCTTGAAAGTAAAAACAAATTAACATTAGTAGCTCTCAATTTTGAATAAAAAGGTAACAAAAGGCTTTAAAATTAGATGCCATGTCATAAATCATCATAAATATTTTCTTAGGCTTCCTATAGTAAAAATACAAAGCCAGGAGCCAGTGGCTCACACTGTAATCCTAGCTACGGAAGAGGTTGAGATCTGAAGATTATTATTTGAAGCCAAGAAGAGCATAAAAGTCCATGAGACACTTATTTCCAGAAAAATTCAGAAGTGGTCTGTGGCTCAAGTGGTAGAGCAAATAGCTTTGAACAGAAGCAGCTCAGGGACAGAACTCAGGGCCTGAGTTAAAGTTCCAGGAGCTGCAATAAGAAATCACTAAGAGAGTATCATGCACAGTCAGGATATAGCTGTATATCCTCCCCTCCCACCATTTTTACTCTACTGGAATTTTTTTAAGGAAGCAATATAATCCTCCATCATAGTTTATTTTTCCATTTTTGAAGGGCAAGTAAATGAGGCAAAAGGTAATCTTCCTCCCTCTGGCTACTAGTTGTTTGGATGTATCCTAGCCGTATTCAGGTCCAGATATATTATCCTTACAAGCAATTATTATATATAATAGTATATAAATATACATACATATATGTGTGTTTTGTGTGTGTATGGATGTGTTTGTGTGATGAATAGGTATATCTTATGTATACCCTATTAGCCTACTTTTCATCTATACTTAATTATATGCTTAGCTTCAAACATGCCACTGTAATTACAATGGCTATCTCATGCTTAGTTTTGAAAGGTTTTCTACCCTTCATAACTAACTCAGAGGTAAGGTAAGGGTGATTCTGATACCAAATATTTAATTGCTAAAATGATATGGAGGAAAGCCCAGAGATGGAAAAGGGCAACATGTAATAGCAGATATACTATCTGACTTAGGTATGTAGTTATAGATTCAAGAATATGAAGTATGGGAAAATGTTAAACAGATAAAATCCTCAATTTAATAACACAATTCCTTTACAAATACTGGTTAGGTAAGTCTTTGCTTCCTTGTTTTACTTGTAGTAATGCTAGTTCTTACCTTGGATTAGAGGAACTTCTTTATTTAAAAAATGCCAAAACTTTGCAACACAAGTTAACCATAAATAACCATATACCCACATGCACACAAAAAGGGAGACATTTCCCTTTTAAAAATGTGTCTTGGGCTGGGAAGTTGGCTCAGTGGTAGAGCGCTTGCCTTGCATGCCTGAGGCCCTAGGTTCGATTCCTCAGCACCACATAAGCAAAAAGAAAAAAGCCGGA